>NC_053488.1:65972728-66067982 GCF_015227805.2 Hirundo rustica
CTTCCTTCCTTCCTTCCTTCCTTCCTTCCTTCCTTCCTTCCTTCCTTCCTTCCTTCCTTCCTTCCTTCCTTCTTTTTTCTTCTCTTTTTCTCCACTCTTAAAATGCAGATTTATACATACATATATAAAGAGAAAACATCCTGACTTTTTAAGCTCTGAAAGCTTATCTGCTATAAATTTCTTTGCAAAAGATATATATTTTTAGAAATTATTATAGCTGTCTTTTTGGGGGTTTGTTGGTTCAGCTGATTTGTTGTTACCGCTGTTCCCCACAGCAGTGAAATCAGTAGTTGGACCAGTTTTTATTAATCTGAACTCTACATTATTAATTTACTGTACAGGCACTTGAACACAGAGCATTACTTTTAAAGCACGCTCCCATTTTTGTATGTGACATAGCTCTGCACAGGCAGTCAGCATGATACACAGAGAACATTTACATTCAGCTCCAAGTCAAAAAACAGGTAATGTCTAAGGAGGACACAGACATTACCCAAGCCCTGTGCAAAGGATATTTGAATTCACCTGCAAGTGGGAATTAAACCTAGCAAGAAATCGTAGGCACTGAGCTGTTATATCCTTAAACCATAACGTAGACAAGATGACACACCGAAAAGTACAAGCTTGAAATTTCACTGTCAGATGAAGATTTCTCAGTATGTCTTCCTAATAAATCATGGTCCGATCTCTGGCCTCCCCTCTTCTGACAAACACACATATAAGCATCTTTTTGAGAATGTTACTGTTTTAGGAAGGATGGTTCATTGCTTTTTCTGTCTCTTTCAACATTTTCCTAACAATCAACACTTTTGGAAGCTCCTATAATGCCACATATTTTCCAGTGTTTACAGTTGGGGACTGTCAAGAGGTGTAGTCAGCCACAAAATAGGCATCATGAGCAAAAAAAAAAAAGCCAAACCAAACCTAACCAAACTAAACCAAACCCAAGTTAAAAAAAAAAAAACAAACAAAAAAAAAAAAAAACCACAAAACAAAACAAAAAAAACACCCAAGCAAAACAAAAAAGAATCAAGCCTCCTTCTGCTCCTCTGGCACCATGAAGCCCAGGGAAGCAGAAATCTAATAATCACTTTTTCCTAATGGGAACTTTCTCTTTTAATGGGTCCCAAATGTCCAGCATGGAACATTTTCCATCTGAATACCTGCAGGTATGCGCTGCTAAGGTGAGTGGTGTCTTACTCTCTGTTGAAATAGCTCTGCTGACATACTCCTGTGCTATGGAAATCATTCCCTTATCAGTCTGGATTTGAATAGAACAGGCTCCAACATTTTGCTGACCTGTATCCCGCTGTATACTATATCCCACTGAAACTATGAAAATCTTATGAGTATGGAAAGATTCCAATTAGTTTTTGAATCAACCTTTAAAAACCATAAGACTGACTTCAAAATATCCTGAGCTAATCCTTTTGGATTGGTAAATTAATACCAAGAACAGCAGTAAGACTGAAGTTTAGCATGAGGTAAGTACATCTTTGCCTGAAATAGACACTGTAAAACATTCTCTACAGTCATTTGAACAAGCTGTTTTGACTTTGAGATTACTTTATAACCAACCAGTACAAATTATCCACAAAGCCCAGATATCACAACTGTAGAGATGAAGAAAAAACCCCTGTAGTCTGTTCTCAAAAGCTAAAAAAAAAGAGTAGGATCCAATGGAAAATGAGTGTGTTTTTTCAAAGAAGAGTAAAAAAGCTGTTCCAGGGCCCTACATGACTTTGTACTCTCATATCTGGGAGAAAAAGGGTGCAGGGGGTCCTTATCTGAGGACTCTTCACTCTTCAGGAGGGAGAAATACTAAAAGAAGTACTGAAGCTGAAGATAGAATTTCATTGCAGACACACAGCAAGGGAGGCATTAAAAAACATTAATCAGTATTTAATAAAAAAACTATTCCATTTTCTTCATTATGTATCAATCATTCTTTTAATCATGAGTACAACTGGACTTGGTTAATATTCAAGTACAGTGAGAAATTGTATTGCAGCTCTTCCAAAATCTTTAGATCCTTTTTTGTAACCTTTTTTCTTTTTTTTGTCTTCTAAACAAACAAACATCTGAGAAAAAAACAGTAGTTCTGCTGCCAGTCACTGTGCAAATAAGTTTTGGTGCTTAGTACAGAATTTTACATCGTTCGCAAGAGATCAGGTATTTAAATGTAAAGGTAAATAAAGCATTATATTCCCATCTGAATTGGCTGTTATTTAAGTTTCCAGAAAATCAGTTTTGCAAGTCCAACAAACTTTCTCCCCACCTTCCTTTTTACTTACTCCTTTTTAAAAAAAATATTTTAGAAAACAAAATAACTCTTTTGTTGTCAGCCTCTTCCACTTAGTCCTCCCAGTTTCACTCACTCTTTCCCTGTGTTCTTTCAGTCGCAACAAGCCTCTGAACTTATATTTTCCCAAGTGCAACGTTGAATGCTCTGTTTTTAATAGCATTTGGAATAATGCTGACAATTTTATGTTGCTAACACCAGGCATGAGAAGTAGCTGGTATTTTAATATTTGCAAATTGATGGCAACAGAGAATGAGACCCACAAGATCTTTCTGCTCATGGATCCCTCTTCTTGTCCCTAATTGTGCAAAGAGTTATACCAGACACTTAATTTGGAAAAAGCCTAAAACTCAGTGGGAATAATTGCATGTGAAAACTGAAGTATGCACTGTCATATTCTGTTTTAAAAACGTGTTTTCTTTGGACATATGTACTTGGCTTGATTGTAACAGTTTTAGGTGTGACTGGAATACAGTGAAAATAGAGAATGATATAATGGCTTGAAAAGCATTTAAGAAAATATAACATTCAAAACAAATCCGTCTAAATTAACAAAAACTGAGAAGGCTCTTGAGCCATCCAGGTACGGATTTCATCCTGATCTGAAAGATGGTTAGTTTCCTCAGGTTCCAAATTTTTCAGATTTGTTTTATGGTGGACCCATTTAAAAAAATCCGTGGCCTGTAGCTTAAACATTAGAAGATCAAACATATTTGAATAATTTTTTTTTTTGCTTGGTCCTGCTTTGGTTGTCAAAATAAATAGTACAAAGATGTGTCATTCATGTGGAATGTCAACAGGAGTGAATGATATTCAGAACTTATCAGAAAAACTTAGTTATTCTCAAACTAAAAAAAAAATAAAATAGAGATACATGTGAAATAAAGAAACAAAACAAAACTCAAAAACAAACAAAAAGAAAGGTGCAAGGACCCTGATTTGCCAGTGTTTATATTCCTTGTACTCGGGGCGGGGGGGGGTGGGGGGTGCAGCAGCAGGCCCTCCGGCAAAGGGGAATCCTCTGTGCCCACCATCAGCTCCTCTGAGCTACACGCACACACCTCCTCAGAAGGCAGGGCTGGCAGCAGTCCCCAGGCTCAAACAGTACTCTTCTGCCTTGCCCCTTTTTCTTGGGTTATGAAACAAAAAAATATGTATTCTATTTCATCTGTTGAAAGCTGGTTTGGGGAGATTTTTTTTCCTTATCTCTTTGTGACTCCAGGGGGTAGGGGGGTGGATGCCTTCTGATAATGGCCCACTATTAAATCCAGGTGGGGCAGTGTTTCTTATCTCTTTCACCACCCCTCCATCCTCCAGGGGGACATCTTCTGATAATGGGCCATTAGGGCCCACCAATGACACGACACATTCCATCATCCCATTGTGAGATGCTCCACCCAGTGGGGGAGGAGCCAGCTGTGCCCAGCTAGATAAAAACTGGGACTGAAGGACAGAAGGTATCCTGTTTTTCCAGTGGATTCCTGGAGGAAGACCAGATGCATCTCACCACGACTGGACTCTCTACAGGATCGTCTCTACTCAACAGAACCACATCTGTTACTCCAGGAGGACTTACTTGGACTGCTTCCAACACCCTGAGCAACAGGGTGCCAGGTCGTATCTCTGACTCTGTCAGGGTGTTTTCCAGGATTCTTGTTTGCTTGCTTGCTTGGCTTTTTGTACAACTACATTTGTATTTTCATTTTTGTTAAATATTCCTAGTAAAGACCTGTTACTCCTGTTTCCCATATCTTTGCCTGAAAGCCCCTAATTGCAAAATTATAATAATTTGGAGGGAAGGGGGTTTACATTCTCCATTCCAAGGGAGGATCTAGCTTTCCCTGGCAGACAACTGTCTTCCAAAACCAAGACACGCTTCCATCTGCTTTCCCAAGTAGATAGACAACACAATTGCGTAAGTCTTATTTCCTTCAGAAGCCAAGATAAAAATGGTTGCCCTTTGTGCAAAGCGGTTTGTAGATATATAACCACGATGGGAAATAAGCAAGCCAGCATCTGGGACAAAATTACTAGCATTTGACAGGGAAGAAACTAGTGGAATTCTATAGATATTAGCCATTTGCAAATCTTTTCAGGTCATATTGTTACATGGTGTAAATATCCATTAATTTTAACACAAATCTGTTCTATTTACAATAATAGCTGGTCCAAATATTAGAGTTTAGCAACAAACATTTTCACTTAAGTTTTTCTGTGCAAAGATATTGACTAGAGCAAGTTTTCTAGTAAATTTTTAAAGATCTTAAAAAAGGGTTAAATTTTCCAGACATATTCTAAAGCTTTTTCATATGGAGGCCTAGCTGTTAAAGATCAAACAGCATCAGTTTGGTTATCAGAGATTTTTTCTCTCTAAGTGCAAATATGAAGCCAAGTAACAGACCAACAAGTTTTTCTTTGTTTAGATTGTATATTGTTTTCTATACCAAATAAACTAATTAGTAAAATATGCCAAGGAAATTATTTGTACTCTCTTTAGTTTCACATTGCAGAAGAACTGCACCAAGTGACATTAATAGAAATTTGGAGGCAAACCATCATTTCAAGCCTTTCTCAATTTTCCTATTTGTTATGTTTTATAACTCAAACATATGTCTAAAAACTTATTTGTTATGTTTTATAACTTATGTATCTTTTAGATACACTATTTATGTATCTTTTAGATACACTATTTCATTGAGCAAGATTTAGTTAAGGACAACTATATTTTTAACTGAAAATAGGTGTCTTTCTTAGCTAGCATTTAAAAAATAATTAGGCACATTTTAAAAAAGAAGTGTTCAAAAACTAGTGTCCCTAACTTCTGCTGTTGAAAAACACAATTTTTCAACAAAAGTCTTATTGACTTCAAAACAGTCTTATAAAGTAAAGAAAAAAAAAATTATTCCTGAAATCTGACTAGATGGGCTTGTTTGATATTACTTGGAATGAACAGCTATTTGGCTGGCACACAGTTTTCTACTGTGTCCTTAGGACATACACTGTTTTAAATAGATTCCACAGTTGAGGATTTAGTCAGGAGAAGGAAGAGTAGAACCTTGGAAGACAATAGGAAAACTAAATTTCTGTGTTACTAATCTCTGAATCAATATTTCTTTTCTCCAGTGAGAAAGCAGCTGCAAATATATATTTCTATAAAAGTAAGCTAAATGCTATACAAATATATAACGCCAGACATCAACAAAGGTATCAGTGATAAACTCCTCCGGTACCTTTTCTTGTCACAGAAAAAAGTGTCTGTAAAACCCAATATTCAGTTAGATTTATTATTAAAGCTTAGTATGTTCCCTCAAAACTTGAAAAAGTAGACACTCTTCTCTTTTACACATGACAGCAAAGTGTGTAGGTATCTGTGTCTTCTGTTTCACAAGCTCAAGCTGGAAAACACGACCTGTCTGCAATTTGGTTGTTCAGAATGCAAATAATGCAAATAAACCCACACAGGATGAACCACTACTGTTGTAAACTTTAAGATTTTAAGACACTTTTAGATTTCTGCAGGGCGTGAAACCTGCTTGGGCTGGCCAAACTACAAAAAAATGTAACTGATAAATGAGGTAACCAAGATTTACCACTGCTAATTTAAGAAAAAGAACTTTGTTTACTGCATCCCTCCTACCTGAAATGTTTATTAAGTGGGTTTCCATTCATTTATAATGTAAATATACTTCCCCCCCTTTTTTTTTTTTTTTTTAATTTTTAATTTCTCACTACACTGCATCATGGGTTATTCAATTTCTAATACTTCTAATGTTTTCTCTCATTTCACCATGCACATAAATACAGCTTTTACACTGTAGTGTAAAATATATATATTTCCCAGCTCATCTACACATAGTCACTAATAAGAACATGATGTTTTCAGTGTAAAAATCACTGGTCACAAAGCAAATCTTTCCCTTTACTAATTAATTTTCTTTTCCTTGTGCTAGTACCAGTTAGCCTAATCATACACTAATATCAATTCCCACAAAAAAATCCCTTTCTCCTCAGCATCCATGGAGTTCACTCCATTCAGAAAACCCCGTGAAAGGTTCAGGAATATCAGAACTCTGAGAGAACTGGGTGAAGCTACTCTTGGGGTCTACCTGGCTAACCCCAGCCAACAGGCTTTGTTAGCCACTCCCCATGCCCACTGCACAGAGATATATGTTGGGCAGGCAGAATCTCAGATACAAGTGTAAGCAGCTCACGCCTGTCTTTCCAGAGACCTTCAGTCCCCAAAACTCCATCAGCACCATCAGCCCCAAGCCTGCTCTTGCAATTCCACACAGAAGTTTCTCCCTGAGCATCTTGTGGTCGCTAGGTCACATTTGTTTAGCTTTTTGTTTTCTACTCCTATGTATTCTCTGAAAAGAGAAACTCTTTGTCCTCTTTCCCAGCTTCTGAAGCTCTCCACTAAATACTCAATGCTTCTATATCTCTGTGGCCTTGAAGATAAGTGTAATGTCACTGGGATTAGTTTTTTGCTCACTTCCCTTGACAACAATACGCTTTTTGAAGATGATGCAGCTCTCCGTTTCCCCTATTTGATTAAAATTATTAAGGGATTGGACATGGGATTGTGCTTTTGGGGCATCTACATGATTAACTGTTAAAATGGTGATGGTGGGGATGCTGCTAGTGACAACACTGAAAGAAAAAGAAAGAAGAAGGCAATTTCCATCACACTTCATTTCAATGGTGAAACACACACAATTAAGAGGACTCTTCAGAGTGACAGCATACAAGCCCAGTGACAATGGTGTGTTTTATTGAATAGACAGGCTACATTTCCTGTTACCTCCTGAAAGATGCCCAAAGCTGCCAACTGCCGAAAGAAATTGCTCCCCACCTCCTCAAACTTAAAGCAAACAAAAATCTACAAGCAAACAATAGTCTACCATTAGTGAGTGTCTTGCTCTCACATGCTGACTCTTTAATGAAGAAGATTTGTCTGACAGTTACTTTCCCTTCCTGATTGGGTGGCCATGAGCATGATTAGATATCATTTTCTGAGACCTGCCGTTCTCCCCCATACTCTGATATGAAACAAGTAATGCCATTCTGCTTTACATCTGACCTTGACAAGGGCGTTTTTCATTTCCTCTCCACTTTTCCCCTCCTAATCCTCCCTGAAAACTTGTCCCTGCTAAATAAATCAGATCCAATGCTTTAAATTGGCATCTTCCTGGTGTTTTTGCCTATGGTTGAATTTTACAAGACCAAGTTCCTTTTAAAGGGATAAGGGAGATGATTTCCCCTTTGACAACATACCAGCCATGATTTTTGCTCCTGTCATCTCTACATATGCCTTGAGTGTAGGTGCTCTGACTGCTAGGACGGTGTAGTTTGACGAATGCCATGCTTCAAAGACATGTCAGCAAATCAGCCTTCTGCAGTGAGGTGCTTAAAAGGAGAGGCAATCAGCCTGTTTAAGCACGAATAACAAAGCCTTTTTTCCCTCTCTTGAGGTAGGTCATCTTGGCTTGAAAGTGAGATATGAATGATCATTTATTCATGGACGTTTTTCACTTATAAATTAGAATAGATAAATGAGAAAAGAAAACAAGCACAGCCACTAGGAGAATTTAAGTCATTTCAACAATCAATAAACCAGATTCGAGTCTGAAATAATGAACTTGCAGTCTCCAGGATGCTACATCAGATTCCATCCTGAAAACATACATTTGTTCCAAGACTTGTAAGCTACTGCTTAAAAGTTATGGTAACATTGCTCCCTGACCACATTCCCTTTTATTAATCAAATTAATTTTACACAATGACTGAAAACAGAAGACAAATATCTTTCTTGCCAAATGAAACTAATCCTAAACTTCAGAATTGCAGTGGTTTCCAATAAAATATGAAGAATTTTTAGATTCCATTTCCCTTTATGTGCATCACTGGCACAAACAAACTAGTACTGAAGTCTACAGGAATGACTTATTGACAAAAACTATCACAAAATAGAAGTGTACTAATTTTATAAATTATAGCTGTATGTTCACTTCCTGATTCTTGTTAAACTGCTTTCTTTATGAGACCTCCTCCAATAAAATGTCACTTGCAAGAAATGTGCACTGTTAAATGTCACATTAGCACCCCTTGACCTTGTACTTTCAGGATGTGGCTGAATGCCTGCTATTACAGGCAGTCTGCAGTGGGACACATGCAGGGCATAAGTAAAAGACCACTTTTGAAGACAATGAAGACATTAAAGGATTCACAGAATTTCACTTATGGTTTGAGAAGAAAAAGGATCAGGATAATTGTAACCCAGATAGAGTAGAAAGCTCCCTTCCACAAAGGCACACTCCAGCACCAAGACCCTCACTGCCAACAAGGAAAGCCGGGTCCTGCAGGACCAACAGAGAGGAAGAAAACATCAACTGTCAAAAGATCAGCGAGGCATTCAAGTTATCACTCTCACATAGTTTGTTCTTCCTTCAAAATTCTTTGATCAGACTTGTTTTCCTTTCTAAAAGATTTGTTCCAAAAAGTTTTGAACCACGGCAGGGGGCAGGAGGGTGTTAAGGATCAGGCCCTTCTAATAGACCCATTTGCCTGAAAAATGCTACAGGGAAAATGAGCATTGCAATACTTTCTTTACTTCGGCTGTACTGAGAGTGGAAAAAAGAAAAATAGATCCATCCCTTAATCAGAAAATCCTATGACATTACAAAAGGATAAAAAACCTGACAGAATTCCACAGGCTAGTTTAATAAAAGGTTATTAAAGGGAATTCTGCACACTGACTTAAGAGCTGGTTTCCCAACGATGTTGAAATTCCATTCTGCTTCAGTAATATCCATACATAGAAGAATATTCTTATGCTGTTTTATCAATTCCACTGTTTTCTCGTTCTTTATTGAAAGAAAACTAAATGAAAAGAACACAGCAAAACTGCTCAGGGAAAACAGCTGGTTTAAATCACTTCCTCCTCATACCTCACCATATCACACAGAGAGAAAAGTAGCTTTCAGACAAATATGACACATTAAAGAGCCAGCATGCAGTTTTAAGACTCAGAGGCCAGGTTTTTAGGGATTTAGAGCTGCTAGGGTGTAGGCCAAGGAGGGAAGGGAGAGATTGTCTTCCTTTAAATTCGACATAATCACATAGAAAAGGTGGCACTGGACCAGAATTTCAGAGAATCCAAAAATTTCCTGCTGTCTCTCCAGAGTATGATAATACACTGAACTTCATATTGGTTAGGTCATACTGACAAAAAAAAAAAAAAAATTGGGGATGCAATCTCTCTGTCTTTGTCCCTTAAATATCAAATATTTATGTTCAGTATGGGCTACTCAGAGTAGGGGCCAACAGCCACAGAGCTCCCACCTCAGGAACATATCTCTGTGTGCTGTTAGCAACCTGGCTTCCAGAAAAGATGAACATCCTACTTATGTTCACGACATATACCTGATGAAATCAGGCCTGCCTTCAGCATGGCGCCCAGAAGATCTGCTTTCAGGACAAGAACTCTGAATGGTGTCAGCTGACTCCCCAGTGCATCCATAAAAAGACCCAAAGACTTGGCCACTGAACTGACAGAATCACCCCTAAGGCTGCACATTGAGAAACATTTGATCAGACTCATCCACCTACTAAAAAGAAAAAGTAAAATAAAATTAAGAATGTGAATCAGAAAAGTTGCTCAGGGAATAGAGGTTTTCATTGTGCTTGCTTTTTGTTCCCAAATAATTTTTCTTCTACTGCCATGAACCAACAACAACAAAAATTGCGAAGGTCATCACAATAAGATTTAGGTATCGCTCTGTCCATTCTCAAGTTCTTAAAGTCAAGACAGAATGAAAGAGCTGCAGCACTTCTCAGACTAGAAAGCTCTGACTATAAGAATGTATCCTCTTTTATTTAGAAATACATTATCTCAGCTACATCTTAGAAACAAATACGTAGATTTAATTCAGTAAAGAGCCTGTACTAAATTTTCATGATGCAAAAGTTTGGGTCCAGAAGAAATCACCATTCACGTTGTGAAAAACAGGCTATGGACTCTTAGCATAGGGTGGAATGGTCTTTAAAATGCAATAATCAAAAACAAGCAGGGGAAGATTCCTCCCTAGGAAGACAATCAGCTTAAATCAAACTGATTTACCACAGATAAGTAGCAAAGTAGCATCCATAATGATAACTCTAACACTGACCCTAGATATCTTAGTGTGTCCGAGTTTGGATGCTAAATTTGAAAAATCAAAAATGCAAGCCCATTTTCTGGCTACTAGGGGTAAAAAAAAACCCAGACTCACACTATAGTACTTTGATAAATGACCATTAACCTTCAGGTCTGAGGAAGCTACATGTCTGTCACTAATGAGAAGAGGAAGGTAACTGTGGTATCCTGTCCATGAATCTGTGAAATAAATGAACAGACTTCTATGCTTCATATTTGGAAATAGAAGGAAAAAAATAATTTCACAAAGGTAAGATGGCAGACACAAGCCACCTTCTGCCTGCATAGTATAATACATACCTCAATAAAACAGGAACTTGAGGGAGGAGACAGTGTGGACATCAGACATGGAGTCTGATGTCACCATCAGATGATGGTCTGGACACCATCACATGCCTACCATGGGGCTGACTTGCTGTACAGATATGGATAAGTTATATTATATTATATTATATTATATTATATTATATTATATTATATGTAGGCAGATTCGATTTTAACTGCATACTGCATACTGTATTTTAACTGCATTTACTGCATATTCTTTGTGATAAAAGTGCCTATTGCCAGGGACTTACTTGACACAGTAAGACTTTAATAAGAAAAAAAAAAAAAAAAGAAAAAAAGACGAAAAAAAGGTTGGATTTTTAGGTCCTGCAGCTGCATAAGCTTCAGTCAGTGAAGCCCTTTGAGTAGTGCCTGTGCAGCACACTGACTGGTGTGCTCCAAATGAGATCACCATTCTCCTCCTGGAAGGGAGGCTGCAGGTGAGGTAAGCCAGAGGGCGGACGGATGTGAGTCTGTAGTGGAGAGAGGGAAGAGGAAGGAGAGATGAAATAAGCAGATGTGGAACATGCACAGAGCACTTAAAAACTGCACATTCTGCTCTTCAACACCTTTTCTTTCTCCCCTGACATCCCAGTACCTTCAGATTGGGAGGGCAATCCTCGTTACAATGCTGGCAAATGAAGTTCTTTTTAAAGAAAGGCTGACCAGCTGGAAGTCCTAAAACATTGAGAGAGAGAAAAAAATAAACAACAACAACAACAACAAAATCTAAAGTCTCTGGATTCCAACACAGACATGAATATGATATTCATGAGGAGTAAATGTCATGCTGTCACAACCAGTGAGTCAAACCTCACATGATTGACTTAAGTGGTGAATGCAGTCTGAATCTAAAGCTTCAGGACAGAATAAAGGGCTGAACGCGGGCGAGGTTCTGCTCCCTGAAAATAGAGATGTGGCTGCAGGAATTTGTCCCTCAGATCCCTGCGGGGCTCAGAAAGCAGAGCTGACCACAGACCAAATCACCTCTCCAGTCACACACACAATATTAACGGCATGTAAGACTGGACAAGAAGTAAAATCAGACACTTTGGGGAATGAGAAAACCAAGCATAGGACTAGCAGTTTCCTTCTCAGAACAGTATCGCTTTGATCGGGGACCTTGCACAGGCTCTACCAGACACTGTCCAGCTAGACAGCTCTTGCAATGCTTTGAGACACTTTGCTTCCACTGGCAGTTTTCTTAACCTTAACCTTTCCTAGGTCCTTAACCTAAGGAATTTGCACTCTCAAGCATGAAGAAGCTGTCATGGAAATTTTATCCCATTATGCAATGAGGATGGATGCTTCCTTTTTTCATTGTAATATCAGACTCTTTTCAAATCTGCAATGCTTGTTTTCACAGTGATGCTTGCAGCAGCAAGATTCAAAGGCTAACTTCATGGTACTATTACATATTTTCAGTTTATGTAATTTCATAAATTTTCCACCCTTCAATTTAACTGACCCCAACATTATGAGATTATTTAAAGAGAACACCAGAATGACCTACTTTGCCCTGTACATTTTTCATTCATCCTCTATAACACCCCCTTTTCCTCCTCTATGACTTAAGAAGTTCACTCTTTTTTATCTTTTCATAAGGAACAGCTTGTTATCTTCAAAAATAAACCATTACTGTCAATATGAGGAGATGGACAGGCATGGTAAGAACATACTGTGAGGCTGAATGATGTAGTTACAATTACTTTCACTTCTATTTTCTGCCTTGTTCTCTATGTTTTTATCCTTAATGTTTCAATAAGATGCAATGAGCAGAACTTTTAGTCCCAGCTCTGCCTTTCTGATAATGTGGAAAATGTTATGGTTTTGTTTGCTCAAATGCAATATAACTATTACATGGCTTTTGAGTGTGAAAATCTTGTATTGAAACACCAGAAGGTAGAAGAGGCCATACTGTAGGGCAGAAAAATGTTTGCTGGTGCGTTAGAGTGGCCAACCATGCAAATCGTCTATTTCATCCACACACCAAGAGCTGTGCCTCAGAGAGATGAAAGCAGAACACTAACTATCTTCCAGGAAACTTCTGGAGAAGTCTCCTCAAGCAACATAATCAACCCCTGGCATAATGCTGCTTCAAGGCAACCTGTAAGCCTCCAAATTCAGAGGCTAGTAGATCAGGCCACCTAAGCTGAAAAGATTTCCTAGAGCAGATGGCTGAGGTACAGCCTAGCATGCTGCTAAAGCCTTCAAGACTGAATGCCAGTGGCAACCTCAGACTTGACAAACCTTTTCACACTGTTACCCAGAGTCTCTTCTCATTTTCCATATTTTCTTGCCTAAAGTGATCTCTGCATACCTGTGTTGCTCATAGTAGAGGACTCAGGGAAGTGGTTCCAGAAAAGCAGGAAGTGACTTTCTGAAAAAATCCAATGAACCATGGTGTAACCCCAGGGTTTCTGAAGACAGCTGCCTTTCCCACAGCTGGCGGAGCACACAGCCACAAGACAAAGTTGTGGTTGAACCACCAGTGGTCTGGTGTTCACACACTGCCTGCCACTGCTCTGTATGGCCCCAATGACTGATGCCATGAGGGAATGAAAAAATCCCAAGCCTTGGACACCACAAACAAAGAAAGACACAAACTTCACCACAATCCACTTGTGATCCCAGTGGAACTTTGCGAGTTGTTGGAAATTTAATGAGCCTGCTAGCATGTTGATCACTACAAATCATTTACTCTAATGCAAATGTCACAGCAGCTTCATTGACAATAAATGATCATTCTGAATTTGCACTACAGAGACCAAGGACAGAATTTGTGAATTTTTCAAGTTTTAGATAAAACTCTAGTTGCAACTTACAAAATGATCCATGAGCCATTTTTATTTGTAGTGGGTTTTTTTGTTGGTTTGGTTTTGGTTTTGGTTTTGTTTTTAAGGCTTTCTTTCCCCTGCAAACACCTGACGTAACTCAGCCCACAACACAGGGAATAAATGTAGCCATTATGGACATAGTGTGCTAAACACTGCTCACTTGCTCTGGTGCTATAAAGAAAACACAGTTACATTCATTCACAGAGAATGACCATATTCACAGCACTTGCTATGCTACTATTTTTACTTCAACCCTATAGTTAGATTCTATATTTTCAACAGTAGAAAGGGGAAAAACTTTCTCTCTGGAATCTGTTTCCTAGTCCTTGGGATCACATAAAATGAAGGACATTGTCTAGCAATGATTTGAGAGCAATAAAAAAAAAAAACCTCACAGTGTTTTGCAGAAGGCTATTTGGTGCACTAGAGATTAACTACTTATACTATTTATACTATTTATACTATTAATTCTTTTATAAAATGTTTTGGTTTCCTACAAAATGGAAAACTCCATTTATGAGATTAATGTATTCCCACCACATGTTAGTAAATACAGCATGAGTGAACTAGTAGTCTACTACACTGGGCTTTTTGCCTTTTGAAATCAGATGAGTCATGACATACCAGGGAGCCCTGTCCTGTTTCACAGATTTCCTCTTCACAAAGACAGACTTGAATTAAAAGTGCAGATCTCATAAAGTTAAAGAAAAGGAAGTACACAATCCTGCTTCAATGTTTTGTTTCTGCAGTGGCATTAAAAAGAATTAGGCTCATAACTCAGGGTTATGGGTTCATTGGGTTATATATTTGTTAACTTATACCAAGCAGGTGACTGTGCAATGAATGAATGACAAAATATCAAGAGCTCCAAACTTGCTCTCAGGTTATACCGGTTAAATTTTCTTGTATAACATTTTTTCAATCTCAAGGCAATGCTAGCAAAACCTCAATCTATTCTTTTACATGTTGGCAAAATGCCAGGCCATCAATTTTTGGATGAGACAGCATGAAAGCTGTGGTACAGTTCATGATGTTTGCAGTACAGTAACCAGTTTTGGCACAAAGGCTTCTGAGGAAATACATAGAACTTTTAGAAAATACCTATTTACATTTCAACATGAGGTGCATAAATTAAGGACTCTCAGATCTCTGTCAAAAAGACTCCTAAAAAACAGTGACAATTTCTTCTCTGATGAACTTGAAGCTGTTTTCAGCCATTTGACAAGCATAAAACAATTTTAAAAGCAGAGCACTCTTTTGATGGTATATTATGCAAAGCGGCATACTTTAGTAATGTATTTCTTAAACACATTTCAACATTTTACAGAAAGAAAACTGCTCTTTAGAAAAGCTAATTAGAGATGGCAAAAGTAAAATTTGAAAAATAGTGAAAAAATCTATTATTTGTTCAAATATATGTTTGCAAATTGTGCATTTATTTTTCATACTTTTTTCCCCATAATATTTGTTCTAAATATGTTGTATCTTTGTATACATGGTGAGAAATCAGATAGAACATGTGTTTGTAAAGATAATATTTTCTGACTTTGTAAAATACCTGGAGAAGTAGCAAGAGTGGTGTAGAAATTGAAATAAACCTTTAGAAAAGAACATGCAAAATACCTCAGGTGCATGCTGTTTGTTAGCTATGGGTTTAGATCTCTGCAGTCTGCTGTGTACTATCTGGCCTCGGAGTAAAAGAAAAGCTCCTGTTGTACTCTTATGGATTTAGGAAGTCTAGTAAGTCAAACAATGACTGCTCTTTCAATAGTCACAAAACCACAACTATTTCCTTGGTTTTATTCACCCCATAAAAATCAAAACTCTGATTTCATTGAAACTGTAGAGCAGCTAAGATTTCATCCAGTATCCACACTGATCTGCAAATTTAAAGGACTAGGAAATCCAAGATCCCCTGAGTTATCAGTCTTTAAATACAGAAACATAAAAAAGCGAGCACCAAGCTTGCTGCTTGCTCCCCAGACAGTCTGTGACCCCAGCAGTCTTCTGGCACCCACTCATCCTGACCCCCCAGCTGCTTTCACGCCTGCCACACAGGGCAGAACGGACACTTCTACATGGAAAATCTGGCACAGCAGCACTGGCCTGTTCAGTGAGAGAAGCTCCAAGGCATAAATTGACAGGCACAAACTCACTGGTTGTGGCTGCCCTGCATCCACACTCTCTCCCCCTTCCTCTCCATGCAAGAGGTCCCAGAATTTTTGAAAATACTGAACCCCAGTGCTTTTTGTATTTAAGCAGGGGGAGAGGAGGTGTGGGGGGAAGGGGAGTTCTGGAGGCCAGCAGAGCATTTTACCATACTCTGACAGGAAGGGCTCATTTGGCAAGCAAGGACAAAAGCTCACTTGTGCTGGACCCTACCACATCAGTGTTGCACAGGAAGCATATGTGAAGGTCACAAGGAGCAGACTACTGCCTTACTATATTTTCACAGGAGGAGGTGTAGACCTAATGGATTGAAGGAACATATCACACTGGATCTTGCTGGCAGGCTGGTCATATACAATAACAAATTTGCAGTTAAGGAGCACAGGGGTTTAAAAAGCTTCTGTAACTTCAAAATAATTCCTTCCCCTCCAACCAAATTTGGGCTTTTTATTTCTTAGTCAGTGCTAGAATACTACAATGCCTCAGTTATAATCCTAATTCAGTATCACAACCAGCATGATGAATTTATTCTGTTGGACAACTATTGAATTATCCAATTAATTGGATTTCAAAGTAGGTTGTGGGAGGAGAATCATACAAAAACTTTCTGTTTCAGCATGCAGAATAATCTGAATTCATGTTCACTGAGTATTTTATACATATCTGGTCAACAATCTATAAAATTTTTAACTCTGTGAAGTAATTTATCCCACAAGACTCCAGTATCAGGAACTGCCATTTTCAAATGGTAGAGGTAGAACCACCTCCTCAAACTCCTGGTTTTCATTGGAATGACTTGCAGGAGTTATGAGGACAGAATGAAGCCCTTAAGTTTCACAATAATTTTAGAACATATCTTAGGGAGAGTTTTCTATTGATAGATATAGCAAGCAGTATAGAAATACAGGTGTGTAAGGACTTGCCTGCTTGGACAAGTTTCATTTCATGCAACCAATAAGGAACCATGAGCTAGACAATTATTTTGGAAGGAAAATTTCCCAATACTTCCCTCATACTAAAAAGTCATAAATTACATTCTCTCAAAATAAATAAAAGATGGTAACTAAGAACCAACAGCCTCAAATCACACAATCAAATCATAAGAGGATGGGAGCAAGATCAAAACTCTGGGACCATCCAGGAACACAGAATTAAGGTAAGCACCTGAGAATGGGATCTGAGAGCCACACTACAAAGGAAGGAAGATATTCCTCCCTCCTTACCTCTGAAACAACTGTTCCTGCTGTTTTGACCTGGGAAATATATTTTTTATTAACCCTGGCAAAAGGAGTAAGGCCAAGCAAAAGCAGACCATTCAGGTGCCTGAGAAACTTAGTTTTGGCAGAAGCAGTAGTAAACCTCGTAGAGCACTCATGCCCCAGAGACATCCGTGCATACAGATGTGGCAATGCCTCTGCCAGACTTCTGGTCCAGCACCCACAGTGTGCAACTGCAGCACACTCCAGTCAGATGATCTGTCGATGACAAACTGTAGCCCTCCCGTGACTGATTCATGTAGGTTCCTTGATGAATACAAAGATGGAAGACTTTCATAGTGACTACCAGGTGCTGCAAGGACTGGCAACTTCTGCTTCCAGGCACTCATCTCATCTGTACTTTTTAGTCCCATAAAGGCAAAAATTAATAAGCTATCACAAGGAACAATATGTGCCACTACCAAATAACTAGCACAGTACATGTGCAAAATAGAACAGATAGTAAACTCCATAAAAATTTTTTGGGAATACAAGTGTGAAAACTTATGCCAGCCTCCAAGAGCGGAAATAAATCCAGAATTTTGTCAGGCAGCTCTTGTTCAATGTCTTCCAGTGAAGCTGTAGGCAGCAGAGATGTCTTTTTGTCCTGAAGAACAGACCATTGCTAAGCTTCTGTCGTGCATGTAGAATTCAGAATTTGGCCATGTCTGGCTAGTGACAAATGTTACATCTTAGTTTGGTTTCCAGTATCAGATCAATCCTCCAAGTGATGGGCCCAGGCCCAACAATGACTTTAGAAGAAGGCTTCTTTCTTCTGTGCCTCGCTGAATAATCTCATACAGTAAGCACTTTTTCCTTTCTCCTCCTTGTTCACTTATTCCAACATACACCCAGAGACAGGAAAAGGAACTGTAGCAGGATTTTTGGAGACAGACACAGAGAGGCCTGACAGTGCTGGGAAAGTTCTGTTGTTTTAGCACTGTCAAGGATGTTGAGCCTGAGAACCAGCTTTTTCCCTCAACAAAGTGTAAACAGGTAACTGCAAAGGAATGCTTATGCAGATAAGACTAGCCAATAGCTAGTAGTAAAATGTCGTGTGAACAGCTTGTGCACTAGAATGATACATGTATAAGAGAACCCTGTGTACCCTCAATAAATTGAGCATTCACCACTACTTCTGTGAAGAAGGTGTTTGACTCTGGCTGTTCCTCGTGGTTTTTTTTTTTTTTTTCTTTTTTGTTTTTTTTTTTATTTTTTGTTTTTTCTTTTTTTTTTTTCTTTTTTTTTTTTTTTTTTTTCCCCCTTTTCAAAAATCACCTTTAATTGGCGCCAAACATCGGACTTTGGGGTGACGACCTGGAGGAGAAAATTAGCGGTGGGACGCTGAGCGGATGGACGCTGAACTCGCCGACAGATGCAGCTGCATTGAGGTGAGACCCTGCGGAAAATAGCGGTCAGACGCTGATCTGCCGAGAGATGCATCAGCATTGAGGCAGAGGCTCGCTGTCCTTGCAAACAGTGCGAGGCTGAGCTGGTAAGGGGAACAGGGGGCAGTTTTCTTGAAAAAAGGTGGAAAGCTCTGAGTACTCACTTCCCTGCCCCACTGACGACAGCAAGCATGGAACGCGAATTTACTGCTGCATTGAAGTTATTTATTATTATACTCTCTGAGAGAGGAAAAATAGTAGCAGAAAAAGTACTGCAAAGCTGATTAACTGGGAGAGGGGAAATGGACATTTAACAACTCCGCGGCACTGCAAAGTCGGGGAGGCGCCGCGGGGCCCCTGCCGTGCCCTCCCGCCGCCTCCGGCGCCCCGGCACCGCCACTGGCCGATGCCCGGCTCGGCGCTCCGGGCCCGCGGACCGCCCCCGTCCCTCCGCGGCAGCGGCTCCATCGTGCCCGCCACCCCCGCAGCAACAGGCAGGAGGAGGAGAAAGCGGCCCCCAGGGGTCCGCTGCCGCTCCCAGCGCCGCCGCTCCCACAATGCATGAGCAAAGCTCCCCCCCCCCTTTCTCGGCTGTGCCTGAAGAGATACCGGTCGACCAACAGAGGGGAATCGGTGACCCCTGCTGTCGACCACCTTCCCCCGACAATGTTCCGCTGCCGGACGAATTAGAGTAGGCCCC
Source organism: Hirundo rustica (assembly GCF_015227805.2). Lineage (NCBI taxonomy): Eukaryota > Metazoa > Chordata > Aves > Passeriformes > Hirundinidae > Hirundo > Hirundo rustica. The sequence continues at coordinate 65,991,902 of NC_053488.1, forward strand.
TGATGATGGAGCAGAACCCCCGGCAGAACCCCCGGCAGAACCCACAATTGGTTTGAAAGGACTGACAGGTCAAATTCAGGCCATGATGCAGCGCCTGAATGAGCGAGCGCATGCAGCAACGAAGCTGCTGCTGGAAAAAGCCCAAGAACTATCTACAATAAATGCTAAAAATCAGGAGGAGCCAACATCTTTCAGCTCCCAGTTAACTCCAATGCAACGATTGCTAGAACAACCTGCAGAAAGCCGTTCCCAGGCAACACCTTTGCCTGCCCCCCCTGTGACTCGATGGTCTGGAATTATAGGTGATGCTATACTAGAAGGACAGTGGGAACCCACAGGACACGTGGCATGTCCTGTAGCGTGTCCTGTCGTGTTCAAAGGTGGCAATCCTGTGCATGAGCAACATGAATGGAAAATCTTGCAACAGGAAAAAAATACCGTAAAAGAGCATGGCTTGAAATCTGAAACTGCTCTAGCAATGTTAGATTGGATTCATACTGCAGATATCAGTTCTCCAGCCTGGACTGCCCCCAATCTGATCACCATCATCAAACTGTTAATAATATATTTACAACTCTGTTATTAGCATGTTACTGCTCAACAGCTTCAAAGGCAGATGCCCTCCTGGACATTCATTGCTTGTGCCTGTGGCATTCCAGTCCCTGGATGCTGCAGATGGAAAACAAGCAAGAAGGACAAATAGCAGCACTCTGTTAAGAGAGCTTTTTGATCATGGCTGTGATTCATTGTCCACAGTCTTTGTGGTTTTGGGAACTTGTATTCTTGTGCAGCTGGACACCAACCCTGATTGGATGTTCTTCTGCTGTTTTGCTGTGACATTCATGTTTTACTGCGTGCACTGACAGACGTACATCTCAAGAACGCTGCATGATTGATGTGACTGATGTACAAACCTTCATAATAATCATGCATTTACTGGCAGTAATTGAAAGACCACCTTTTTAGTAATCTCTGATTCCAAGACTGAGTATTCAGGTGAAAATACTCCCAGCTCTTTGTACTGTGGCAGGAACCATATTCTCCTGTACAAACTGGAGTTGGCAAAAAAGGGATCCACTTTAGCAGGAACAAGTGTCCTCTCACCTTTTCTTCATATTAGCTCTGTGATTTCCTTGGCTGCAATGATCTACAAGACATTTGCTGTGCAGCTCTTTGAGAGGCATCTCTGCCTCTACATCCTGATTTTTAGCTTTGTGTCTGCCAAGATCACAAATCAACTGGTCGTTGCCCACAGACCAAAAGTGAGATGTATCTATATGACACAGCATTCATAGGCCCAGCATTACTGTTTCTTGACCAGTGTTTTAACAGCTTTATTGATAAGTATATTGTCCTCTGGATTGCCCTGATCCTGTCCCTGTTTAACCTGCTCCGATACTGCTTGAGCGTGTGCATCCAGAATTGCTGCCCACGTGCACATCCACGTGTTCCACATCAAGGGCTGCCCCATGCACTCGAACCATCACTAGGGATGGGAGCTGCCACAGGGGAATGGAAAAAGAGATAGGTTTATACAGGAATGGATGAAGACTTGTAAGACAAAAATGTTAAAAATAGATAAGAACAAAGTAATTTATAACAATAAATGTTGTATAACTTTTCTTCTTTGTTATCAGTAACACTCCTTAACTAGTCTCCTGCCTGAGAGAGTGAATTCCAAGTTCACCCTAGTCAACTCTCCATGTAGTCAACTCTATTGGTTCCAAGCCTGGAAAAGCATGCAGGAAACAAATGCTCTATCTTTGTAATTACCTTGATTACTTATTACTCTCCATATGGTGAATGGATCCCCACCAACTGGATGTAGTATAATGTAGTATAATTACAGCTGCAATCTGACTTGCTTTTAATTTTAGTATTTCATCAACTCTTAACGAAATACTTGTTTAGTGCCCACTTGGAATTTATTTACTAAAGACTTAAGTTGGTAAAAACCCAAAGATATCTTACTAAGTTGTATGGCTGCAGCAGTTGCCAAGTAAGAGCCAAGCTGGGGTGGTTTTTACTCATGCATTGCTGACAAAGCGGTTTCGTGCTGAACAGGGTCACAGTAAGCCTTCTGCACGCAGTGAACACCGCAAGCCCTCTGAAGATAAAAGGCCAGATGGTCAGCTCCGGAGAAGATAAGAGGAACACTTCTGTCCAGAGCAGCTGATCTCAAAATTTGTCCCAGACTGACAGATCTCCAAGGCCCTGGAATCTGTCACTCTGAAACCTGCTGGTCAGCGATCAGGACACCTCTGAGGCGAACTTGACAACAGCTGCACCCAAGCCTTTGAGCTTTGCATCTGGGCCACAATGGATACTGAGTAAATGGACTCGGCCAGCAAGGAAGGAAAAGAAGGAAGAAGAGCACTTGATCATCTTGCTGAGACAGCTGGTGGTTGAGGCCGCTGGTGAACAACGCCTTCCTGACCCAGACTAGGTTGTAGCATGCATTTTTGATCACCAAGGCCCCTTGGGATCATTGGAACTTTCCCAGGACTGGCATGAGTGGCAAGAAAAAGAGTGTCCTCAGTGTCAGGAAGTAATAGTTACAGAAGTGAGCTGCAGAGTTTGTGATGCACAATTTGAGAGAGACACCAAAGCTTCGGTGTGAGGGTGGTTTGTGTGACCATTGCTATAGTGGTACCCTTGGTGCCTTTTATCAAGCAGCACAGGTAGCGTTCAGAATACCTAACCCTGATCCTGATGATTTTGTTGGAGTAGCAGATTGGAGATTTGCGCAGACAGTGTGGGCCATTAAGAGAGAGATATGGCAGGTCTGCATGGTAAGACGTTCTCACATGTTGCGTGCCTTTTGCTCATGGTGTCAACAAGTGTTGCAGGATCTTCTCAACTAGCTCATCAATTTTCTAAGAAAACTAATGTATGGGTTACATTTGCCAATGTGACAGAACAGGATTCTATTTGCCTTAGCCTAGCCAATCCCCAAGACCCGTTAAGGACTTGTTTAACAGGAACAGCCCTTTGGAGCCCTCACGAATTTAAAGGTTATGTGAAAAATGAGAATGCTGAATTTTACTGTGGCAAACAGCACGGTGTGAATGTCAGGTTTCAGCTGCCCAGGCTGATGGAGGCTGGCAGTGTAAAATTATAGAGTAACTTAATGATACGCCTACTTCACCACCTGAAGAATTAGACCTCCTTGAATATATGAATGCCAGCTCTATGAATAGATGTGAAGGAGGTTGGGTGTCCTTTGAGCCCCCCACAGAGCAGAGTCTAAATATACATAGCCAGAAATGAGCTGCAATAAATTCAGCTTGACTATCTAGTAGCAGTGTACACCAACAACTCTATTCCAAATGTAATTTGACTGGCAAACCAGCATGACACCTTCCACCAGGAACATTTTTAATATGTGGGGACCGTGCTTGGAATGGAGTTCCTGCCAGCCCACATGGGGGCCCATGCTCTTTAGGGAAGTTTGCCCTGTTTCACCCTAACATAACTGCATTGATGACTTTAGCAAAAGTCTCTCAGAGAAAGCATGCCACACATGAGTTGGACTGTACAGACATAAAAGATCCTAAATTCTAGTCCCAAGCTAGGACAGTGTTAACATCCATGTTTAAACCAGGAGCAACAGCTGCTAGAGCAATGACCACATTGAAGCAGATGGCATGCTGGACCAAATCAGAATTGAATTTAACTAGTCAAATTTTAGATGAGCTATCAGCAGATGTTACCAGTGTTAATCATACTATTTTGCAAAACTGTGCTGCAATTGATTTTTGCTTTTAGTACATAACCATAGGTGTGAAGAGTTTGAAGGAATGTTTTGCATGAACCTGTCCAACCAATCTGGATCAATTCACAAAAATTGCAATTAATGAAGAACAAATTACATGATGTAAAAGAAAGTGATAATGTATTTATAGATTAGTTAAGTAGCCTTAGGATTACAAGATAGCTGAAGTTTGTTATTAAACAAGTGTTTGTTATATTATTACTTATAGTGGTAAGATTATTAGTACTAAGTTGTGTAATGTAATTAAGAATATGTTGCGTAAGACAATATCTAATGCTTAGCTTGTGCAAAAGAAAAAGGGGGACTTGTAGCAGGATTTTTGGAGACAGACACAGAGAGGCCTGACAGTGCTGGGAAAGTTCTGTTGTTTTAGCACTGTCAAGGATGTTGACCCTGAGAACCAGCTTTTTCCCTCAACAAAGTGTAAACAGGTAACTGCAAAGGAATGCTTATGCAGATAAGACTAGCCAATAGCTAGTAGTAAAATGCCGTGTGAACAGCTTGTGCACTAGAGTGATACATGTATAAATGAACCCTGTGTACCCTCAATAAACTGAGCATTCACCACTACTTCTGTGAAGAAGGTGTTTGACTCTGGCTGTTCCCTGTGTTTTTGGGTGGGTTTTTTTTTTTGTGGTTGTTTTTTTGTTTATTTTTGGGTTTTTTTTTTTTCCTTTTTCTTTTTTCTTTTTTCTTTTCTTTTCTTTTCTTTTCAAAAATCACCTTTAAGGAACCTCCTCTTTTAATGCAATATTGTTCTCCTGGAATTTGACTAAATTCAAGAGGGCTCTCACTAGGCTTAGCCAAGAAAGCACAGAAAGGTGGCCTGGCACTTCTCTAGTCTCACTTTCTTGGAATAGGTCAGTAATAAACACATGAGTCTATTTTCCTCACTCAGACCCTTATACTGGAGTCAGAAAGAGGTTGTCCCATGGTTCCAGGGCCCCACAGGATTATCTTTACCCTACAATAGCTATCCCACAGCTGTATGGAAATTCCAGTGGAAGACAGACTATGTCTCTGATAAGCAACAGGCTGCTCAACTGTTTGATTTCACCATTAAATGAAACTCTGAACATGTCTACAGTTCTTCAGGTTGTTATTTATTTCTCCTCCTACTTGTCTTTGTGGGGGAATTAATTTTGTTTAGGAGTGTTTACTTTTTTGTACTCTTACATGTGAGCTAAAGTTAATACACTATTTCAAGTGACTATCACTTCAAGCTTCTAAATCTATATACCAGCATGTGAAAACAAATTCATTTTCATATTTATTGGTGTTTCAAACACCTAGAACTCAATCTGCCTCCCTTTCTGTTCCTTTTTTCCCCCCTTCCCATAGGTTTAAAATCAGTACAGGAGATTTTTGGTAACAAACATTAGAAAAATAGAGGAATATAGACAGTGGTAAACAGAACCATCTGGCAGACAAGAGTCCTCTAAACATCTTTTGAAAAGTACTGAAATCTCGGTGTCCTTGGTTCTTTATTCTCTGTATCTCTTCTATATACAGTCAATAATATTCCCTTATGGAATGAGGCTTGAGCTCCAGTTTTGAATTTATATCAAATGTCAGTGGTAGATATGAGCTATTAAGAGTGTAGACCAATCTAAAACGTAAATCATTATCTCAGCAAAAACATCTCTGTCAAGGACTAGAGAAGAGGGAAAGAAAGGATGGGTCATGGAACAAAGGAGAAAGTTAGATTGAACTTTGAATGCAGTGTCATCCTCCATATCAAGTACCATGAGAAGTAATTTCATTATTAATAGCTGTTGTCTTAAACTAGACAAGAGAAAGTTAAATTTCAAGTTCAGGCCACATGAAGGCCTGAACAATGATTTCTGAGAATATATAAATTTCTTAAAGCATTCTTAATATCCTACTTGCCCTAAAATGACTTTTTTTTTTTGTTTTATTGTTGTTATTTATTTATTTGTTTGTTTTGGTGTGGGTCTTTTGTTTGTTGGTTTGGTTTGGTTTTTATGTTACTCTATACTTACACACTTATACTTGTGGTGTTATTTGTTTGCATATTTGAACTTGTGTACCTGTATAGAGCTGTCTGAGAAACCTTCTTTCCCAGGTGTATTCAGATGAAAAGAAATAAAATTTCTCTGCACAGAGAAACAAACATTTTTGTTTAGTGAAGAAATTAAATGGGAAGCAAAAGCAAGTGCCAATATGTCGAAGAACCATAGACTTGATTAACTCCATGTAGGGAGTCTACACAGGGTAGAATGCCACTAAATAAGTACCTGTTCAAAAACCTTCCCTTTAGAAATCTATTTCACTTTATTTAAAGAAAATAAAGGGAAGAGATATTTCCACGAAGTTTTTAAGGAATCATTTTTCCATTCATTTTTTTTGTGTAAGAATTCAGAGAGGAAGAAGATTTCATGGAAGATTTCCCAGATAAAAAACATGGCAGAAAGTGTGCAACATTTGAAAGAATGAAATTCTAGTATTTAAGTTTCTTAATTATTAATGTGACTGTATCACACTGCAAAAACAATCCTTGCATATTCTGTAACTACACTGCATGATTTTCTTAAACTTCCTCTAAAGTGCCGACAAGTGCCAAGGACAGGATATGAGATGGGATGGCCCACTGGTCTGAATCATTTCCTTGAACCAATGCCAATCTCATGGTTTAATCCCAGACAGCAATTACCACAGCCACTCAGTCACTAGCCTTCTGTTGGAATGGGGGAGAGAACCAAAAGGGTAAAAGTAAGAAACCTTATGGTTTGAGATAAGTACAGCTTAAACAACAACAGCAGTAAGAGGAAGGAAAACAACAAAAAGACAAGAGACATAAAATCCATCAAATAAAGGGGGGGAAAAAAGCTATACATATTAATTTAACAAAATCTGCCTTGTTTGTCAGCACTAGGGGCTCTACTAGTCAGGCTGTCCATGTCTAATCAAAACTTTTATGTACTGTATAAGGGGATAATATTCCTGCACTTAACATAAAAAATAAGCTGTGGGAAGCAGTCTGCGTTATTCAGGCAAAGGCAGACTCGCCTGTGATACTGCTTTTGCTCCAGGACCTGAGTGACTGGGGTTTCCTATCTGGGCTTGCTGTGTAATCAGTGCGACTCACTCCATGTAGCATCAGCTGAATGATGTGTAGAGGAGACCCTTCCTTTGGTTGTCCAGCTCATACCTGGCAATTGGGGTGCCAGGAGAACCTTTGCTTCAGTGCCCATCACTTCCAGAGCAGGTTGAAACCCTTTGTAAGCTTCCAGTATCTCCTTTTCAGTTGGACTATAATGGGCCTCAGATCCTCTGCATGCCCAGCTTCAAAGCCCTAAGGGTCGACCTTGAGTTTCCCCTGCTACTTTCTGTCAGAGGCTCCAGGAAAGACCATCCTTCCCAGCTGCAGTACAGAACACATTACAATTTATGAATAATGAATTATCACCCACCAAGTTTATTCAAATTCTTGATGTTGCTCAGAGCCCCATGTGAAAACTGATTTTCTTCCCAGTTCCTTGATAGAGAGGGCCAACAATCAGATTGTAATCAGACACAACACCTAAGAAAGCTTGTTTCCTTTTTTCTATTTGGTTGAAACACTACTATTATCTACTTTTTCCCATCCATCGGGATATGACTTCCATCTTGCCACCTTACTCCTAAAAACTGGATCTACTGTGTAGGTCCCCTGATGTCCCTTTTGTTTAGAGCAAAGTCAGATCACTTTCTTCCCTTCTGACTTTAAGCAAAGCCAGACCATCTTCCTTTTCAAAAACCTCACCTGCTGTGTTGCTCGATACAATGATGTTATCAATATATTTCAGGTGTTCTGAAGCTTCACCCCACTCCAGTGCAGTCTGAATTAGTCCATAGCAGACAGCAGGGCTGCCTTTCCACCCATGGCACAGTCAGTTCCAGATCTACTGGACATCCTCCAGGTTAAAAAAAACCTGCGGCCTGCCCTCTGCTGCCAGAGGGATTGAGAAAACACATCAGCAATGCCAGTGGTGGCACCACTTGGCTGCCTTTGACTCATGTTCATATTGAAGCTCCAGAATGTCGGGTGTGGTAGCACTCAGAGGTGCCATTAATTCAGGCCATGATAATTTACTCTTAGACTCCATCCCCATTAGACTTTCACACTTGTCATATGAGGCTGTTAAAGGCTAAGCAGATCTGCTGACACTCCTTGGCTCTCCAGTCAGCAAACCACCTTATGGGTAGGAGTTACAGAGCCTTGGCTGGAGCCTCATTACCTCCCATGTACCATTGTGGTAGTGACTGGTACCCGCTGTTTTTCAGCCTTAAGCAACCCCACAACAGCAGAATCCTCTGAGAGACCAGGCAAGATAAAGAGATGTCGAATTTTCCTCTGCCTCCAGGGTACCTACAACAAAGGCCAGTTTATCATTTTTGGTCCTTGAAATCCCCTCTCCTGAGATAGTCTATGCCAAGGACACCTCTAGGCTGGTGACAATAGGTTGTTTTTGCCACTCATTCCAAATCAGGCTGACACCAGACCCCCATGAAGTCAGCTGTTTGGATCCCCCTGTCACTCCAGAAATACAAGTGGGTTCTGTCCCTGCATAGCCTGATGGCATTAGGATACAATGTGCACTGCACCAGTGTCTAGCAAAGCCTTGTATTCCTGTAGGGCTGCTGTGCCAGGCCATCAAGCCCTCACAGTCCAGTGAACCTGGCTGCCCCTTTTCTCCACCTGGTAGAAGGCAAGGAACATCTAAATCCTGGTCAGAGTATTCATTATCCACTTCTTGTAAATACAAATTGGAAGTCTTTCTTTCTGTTTCAGAACTGCACACTGGAAACTAGAGCAGCAATTTTCCTTGAAGAACACTAATTTGTGACTGGTTTTCCTTGCAACTCACACACCCATGCCTCTAGGGTCAGTAGATTTTCTACTCCCCTTCATCATGTCCTCTCCATGTTCATGCGAGCAAAACCATAGTGTGGCTCATGGTGTGTACCCACTGTATCCTCTCTCTTGAGCAGAAGAATGCTTATTCCTAATTCATAAGATACTGATCCCTACACATGGGGAGTACATCCTCTTCAAACTGTGGGAATCCCTGGGACAGTTTCTCCACAGGCAACATGCAGGCCTGGAGAGAGGAAGAGACACTTCCTTTGTACTGGCAGTTATCCAGCAAACTCAATCCACCTTTTGTACCTCTGTGTCTTTCTAAATCATTACTGCCAATGAGTCTGCATAGCACAATGCTCCACTCCTTTCAAATGTACCCCACACAGGTACTGTACAGGTCTTCATATGAATAATTGTTCATTGTCCAGGTCATCTTAAATCACCTTCAGCACAGTTAATTCCCTCAGGTACTAAATATTGCTCTCCTGTGGCGGACCACTTGCCTGGGCAACATATAACATCTTCCCTGATAGGAGATGCCATGGCTTATTTAGAGGGATAAGGCATTAGAAGAAGAATCACTAAATATCCAGCGTTCAACTTCAGGATAAAATTTGCATGCTCAGCTGAATTACACCGGCTTTGTAGGTATGCACTGCAGGAGATATAGGGGAAAGGAGCATTTTAGTGTTTTGTGGTTAAATATTTGTCCACATAGTAATCCATGCAGATCATGGTTAATATTTAAAGTCTAACCCAAACCACTAAAGAATTCACTGCTTATAAGACTGAAGAATTCCAGGTCAAATTAGCTGAACGTGCTTTGAAAGTATGAAGATAAGAGGGACAGCAACTGCAAGCCAGCTGGGAATAATGTGGTTCAGAAATACAGTGCTGGTAAAGCCCAACAGCATTTTCAAACCCAAATTTTATTGCCTGAAGACATGCCCATTCCTTAAAAAAAAAAAAAAAAAAAAAAAAAAAAAAAAAAAAAGCAAAGCTATGATCTATGATTTTTTATCAAGACACAGAAGTTTCAAGCATCATAATCCCTGATAACTAAGCAAATACCTAAGAACTTTTATGGTCCAGAGACTAAATGAGATTTGAGACTTTTGTTCAGTTCTTTTCTTATGCAACATTACTCATTAATACTAATGGTATACATTAGTCTGATATGAATCAAGAGACACTTTGGTTTTTGAAGAATCATCTGTCCAAAAAGAAAACCCCACCACAACTTGTTTATATTACTTAATATTTACGTAATGAGGAGGACTGTCTGGTTTCATAAATACTGGAAGTAGCTCCAAATGGAAAATATGCTCACAAGAACTAAGCAGATTCTTTTCTCTTACTTGGGCTGATTGTAAATTTTTAGAAAGTATCCAAAAAGTGGACACAGACCAAAGTAGAGGAGCATACGTTTTTGGAGGGAAGAGTCTGAGCTGGTTCCCTGAGACCAGGAGCAGCCAGATGCCATGCAATCCTCTGTGAATCTGGGCATTCAGCTTATCACAGCTTGCTCAGGGTAAACCTCTTGAGAGAGAAATAGGCCTAAAACCAGAGAACCTCTGCCTGTCCCCACATTTCCTTATGAGGAAAAAAAAATACAAAAGCAAGGAAAATGTTTACAAATGGGCCTGTAACTGTAATGAGCAGCTCCCCATCCCTCGTCTGTGCTTGTAATAAATAATAATGAGTTACATTTTGATGTCTTTTCTAGAATAAGGAATCATTTTACATAACACAAAATCAGTCCTCTGACTACTTAGTGATAGATCTGACTTCAAATTAGAGCTTCTTAACTATATTTCATTACCTTTGGTGTAATAGACTATGAACACGAAGAAAAGTTCCAATAGGAATTTATTACATTACAGCAGGCAAAGCAAAGGCAAATACAGCGCTGGACGGCAGGGGAGTCTCGCTCCACTAACTGCCGTGAATTGGTAGATTTTTCAGTCTTGCTTTTATCTTGCTTCTTTCCTCCGATGATGTATGTGTGACGTGTTGCTGGGAGGGTCTCTTTCTGTCCCTCGGTGGTCGCAGAGATGAAGGCTGTAGTTGTAAGCTGGAATTCCTGAAACTTAAAGCTGATTAAGCAAGTAGAGAAGGAATGAGCAAGGGTCTGTTTGCCTATCAGCTTAGATAGTGACATAGTAACTTCTTGTTATCTTGAGTTATTTGATCTTCAGTGAACAAAAAATAGTTAATGTTTATCACAATTCTCCCATTTCTCTTGTTCTTACTTATTTTTGTTCACTGTATCTTTGTAGTTCTTGTCTAGCTAACTCTAAAGTTTTTAAATTTTCTTCTTCAGGTATCTGATCATACTTAGTCCTAAGAAGCATAAGATGTGCCGCTTCTAGCCGGCTTTTCACTATAGTAATCAGTTTATTAAATATACATGGTCTAAAGTCTGCTTGCAAATATTTATTATGCCCTCCCCTGGGTGTCTAGTCAGAGGCGATTGTTTCACAGCTCTAATATCTACAAAAATATTCCCCAGGATAATTACAATATCTTTTATTGTGATTTGAGCTTGGGCACATGTAAAATTCCGTTAGGTTCAGTACTTTTTTACAATGATTTATGTTGGTCAGATCACGCAATTTTACTCTGAAACTGGGTGCTCCTACAGTAGTTACAGTTTGCAAAATCTCATTGTTATCCCATCGCCATAGTGACCATTTAAAGGGTTGGTGTGGTAGATTGTCTAAGGCATTAATCCTTCTCAAGTATAACATCAGCAAAAGAAAAGTAATCGGCTGGGTCACGTGGTGAGCATCATTGGGGGTATAGGAATGGGAGTATATCTGAGGATTGTTCCATTTCATAGACTGCAACCTGTCTCTCTGCCCAGGGTCCTTGCTCTTATTCCCATTCCTGAGGCAATTCCTCAAATATTGTTTTGTTGTCCTACCCCTGGGGTTTCTTTCCTCCACAGCTTTTTACCCCTCTGCCTTTCCTGTCGACTCGGTTGCCTCGAGCTACAGGGGGTACCATCTTCTCGGCAGCAGGGATATTCTTCAGGAGGTCCCCGGGGGCGACTCTGTTGCCTCTTGACATAGGAATCCCAGTTCTGATACTTAACCCGGGGTGTATCACACCGGATTCCCTTTAGGCCTGTGTGGCAGGTGCAGTCAACAATTTCAGCTATGAACGGGATGGGTTCATTAGGGTGATAATAATAATATTTTGGTTTAATCCCTAATGCAAAAATCCTCCACTGCTCTTCTGATTCTCTTACTAATCTCTCATATTTAACTTTATATTCTAGAATCCAATCAGTTATGTTCTGCTGCAATACCCAACAGGGGCTGCAAATTCCTCTAGGAGGGGTTCTTCGCCTACAATGACTCCACCACCTGTCTCCGCAGATTTTACAAATATAACAAACAAAGGGATAACAATTGCACTCTGGGTCTCTACACCTTATCTTAACATCAGAGTTACAAATTAATCTTTCCTCCGTGTAGTGTGGTTCTGGTGCATATTTTACACGGTGTCTATTCATTGACGATCTCTCCTCTGGATCCGTAACTTCAGGTCTCCGGGATTGCTTGTTACCTGCTACTCAGGAGTCGGTTTGCTCACTGGCCCTTTAATTCTGCTAGCATGGGTCCATCCCTTCTCTGCTGTTCTGACTGCAGTATCTGTAGTAAGCAATACAAGATAAGGGCCCTCCCACTGTGGGGCCAAGGTTGCTTCTTTCCAGGACTTTATCATTACTCAATCTCCTGGTTGCACCTGGTGCAGTTTCAAATCTAGTGGGGGTCTCTGAGCTAACCTTCTCTTATTCTATAGATTTTCCCTATATTTCATTAGGCTGGTAATGTATACATTCATATTTTGATCCCTCAACTTTGGATGATCTTGCGGTTCCTCTATATTGTAGGGCATTCCATACAACATTTCAAATGGAGATATTCCCATATCTGATCTAGGTTGTGTCCGGATATTTAGCAATGCTAATGGTAGGCATTTTACTCATGACAGTTTGGTCTCAATTACAAGTTTGGTCAATTGTTTTTTAATTTCTCCATTCATTTTTTTTACTCTTCTTGAACTTTGGGGGTGCCAGGGGGTGTGATAATCTTATTGTATTCCCATTATTGCCATGGTTTCCTTAATTATTTTGGATGTAAAGTGGGGGCCTCTGTCCGAGTCAATGGTTTCCATGACCCCATATCTGGGAATAATCTGCTTTAATAGGGTCTTGATTACTGTTTATGCCGTTGCCCTTGCCGTAGGGAATGCCTCTACATAATGGGTTAGGTGATCCACTATTACTAATAGATATTTATACCTCCCAGTCTTTGGTAACTCAGTAAAGTCTAGTTGGATGTTAGCAAGTGGCCGGTATGCTGTAGGTCGTCTTCCTTATTAAGGTTTTTCTTAAATTGGCCCTATTTACCTTTAGGCAGGTAATGCACCCCCTCACTACCTGCTTTGCTAAGTTATCTGCCCCAATACACATATGTTTGGTGGCGAATTGATCTACTAATGCTTGTGCCCCCCAATATGTTTTGCTATGTATTCTCCTCATAATATCCATAGTTATGGATTTAGGCAGTACAGTTCTATTATCCTCTGGAAGTCGCCATTCCCCTTCTGGGTCTTCTCTCAACTCTATTCCTTTCATCTTTTCTTCTTCCTGCATAGTAAAACTATATATCTTTTGCAAATTCCCTCTGCTAGTCTCACGCTCTTTTCTTTCAGCCTTCGGATCTTTCTGGGGGTAGATTGTGACATCTGCAAAGCAGCCCTTCTTGCTTCCTGATCTGCTGCATTATTTCCCCTGCTTTTAAAATCCAATCCCTTTTGATGCCCTTTCAGGTGAACAACAGCAATTTTCCTAGGTCCCCTCAAGGCCTTCAGCAGTTTCCTGATTAGATCCTGGTGAACCAGGTTTTTTCCCTGGGAGTTTATCAACCCCCGTTCTTCCCATATTTTTCCAAAAGTGTGTATAATCCCATAGGCATATTTTGAGTCAGTATAGATGGTACCTGATTTATCTTTTAACAACTGCAATGCCCACAGTACAGCATAAAGTTCACAGGCCTGTGCTGACTAAGATCCACTTAGAGGGCCTGATTCGATAACTGCAAGTCCTTCTCCCCCAACTGTTGCATAGCCAGAGACCTTTTTTCCATTAATTACTCGCGATGAGCCATCTACAAACAACCTACCCCCCTCTGGGAAGATGGGGTACTGTTTAACCCTTATCGGTGTCTCTGGATCTTTAATGATTACCGAGAAGGGGGGTATATTCAACCTTCCTACACTATCAGGAGTGTACCATACTTCTGAGTTAATTTTTTCCTCATCCTCTACCCTCAAGGGACAGAGTTTTATTTTGATTTCTTCATTTACTACTTCTATATTAATACCCATTTCTATAATTAAGTCTCTCCCTAACAAATTATAATCTGCTTCTGGTACTAGCAGAAGGTTCCTATTTCTATTTTGGACCTCGATTCCACCAGTACATTCTTAATAACAGGGACTTCAAAGGGCTCCCCCTTCGCCCCTACCACTTGAGCAGTTTCTTTTGATATCTTACATCCTTCCAGTAGTACCTGGACTGTCGATCGCTCAGCTCCAGTATCTACTAAAAACTCAAATTCCTGCTGCTGAGGACTTATTTTTAATTTTATCAAGGGCTCCTGATGTTTCTGTGTCCCCAGCAAATGAAGCCCCTGACTCTTTCAGTCCTCTTTGAAGACTCTCTCATCCCTCAGCTGCTTCCTGCAGTTTCTCCGAAAGTGTCCTTCATTCCCACAGTAGAAACATATGCCTCTATCCTTTTTCTCTACCTGGAGAACTCCTCCCCCATTTCTCTGGGCCACTTGACTTGTTTTGGGAGGGGCATCAATTTTCTTAGTCTCCCTTACTGCTGCCACCATCATTCTTACTTGTCTCTTGTGACTCTCTTCATCTCTTCTCACACATACCTTCTGTGCTTCCTTCAATAGCTCATCTAGGTCTCTATCTTGCCAATTATCTAATTTTTCTAACTTCTTTCTGATATCTTCCCACGATTTAGCCACAAATTGTGTTTTTAGTAGTGCTTGCCCTAACGGTGTCTCAGGATCTAAGCCCGAGTACATCTGCAGGTTTTTTCTCAAGCGTTCTAGCCAATCCGTAGGTGTCTCCTCCTTTTTCTGTCTCTCATTAAATGCTTTGTTGATGTTCTGCCCCCTAGGCACCGCTTCCCGGATCCCCTGTACTATTATCCCCCTCAGATCCTGCATATTGATTCTGTGATCCTGCTGCTGATGATTCCAATTGGGATCCTGCAAAGGCCACTTGGTGTCTGCTAAAGGTCCTTGTGCATGTTGTGAATCTCATATCTGCATCCTAGCTCGTCTAATCATATTTTTTTCCTCAGCCGTGAAGAGAATATTCAATATGGCTTGCAACTCGCCCCAAGTATAAATACTGGGTCCCAAAAATTGGTCCAGTTTCTCGGCCACCCCCAAAGGATCTTCCAGGAGGCTCCCCATCTCCCTCTTAAATTCCCGAACAGCCCCAGAACTCAAAGGTACTGAAACAAACCCTATCACTGGGTGAGGTCCCTGCCCCCCCCCACAGGCATTTCTCTTAGGGGATATAGGTTATGCTGTCTAGCCCGACCTCGGGTTATGGGTCCCTGCACTTCCTCGGGGGGCTCGGGATTACTCCCTGCTTCATGAGGCTCTATTGGAGGTGCATCCGGAATCTGGGGGTTCTGAGGGGGTATGTAAGGAGGTGGGATTAGTAAGGCTTCTTCCTCTTTACTCCTGTCTTTCTTTCGTCCTCCCTCTTTGAGGGGAAACAGGAGCACTTCACCCCCAGGTCTTGTAACCCATACATTAGCATATTCACTTTCTTCCTGACTAACAGGAATTTTAGTGTTTACTCACAAGTTGAGTTTTTGCCTCACCCAATCTTCTGATGATCCAAAAATAGGCTAAAAAATATTCCAGGAAATCTCCTTTCCACTCCATACTACTACACAATAATAGATCATTTTAGCTTTACCTTTACCCCCTGTGTTAGGGTAATGTTTCCAATTGTCTAATATGAACCCCAGTGGGCTATCTGTTTTATGGGAGTAGAGGGCCTGCTCTTCCCCTGTCCCATCTTCTGGAGTGCCCTCACACAAGCGTGGTGCGGAAATCACTCGCTTCCCCTTGTTCGTGGCTCACGCCCTCTCGGGCAATGAGAACCGCACTACTGAGGGTCCACAATCACTTGGAAAATCCGAGCTGCCGGTTCTCCTCTCACTCACACACACACTCGCAGCACTCCAGGATACCCGACCCAGACCGAACGGAATCTTCCACACAGATACTCACGCGTCTTGCGTCTTCGTCCGGACCTTTGTGCACAAAGTTTATAGGGTCTGCCGGCCTCCTTTGCCTAATGCTTTGAATTTAGGTTCGTCGGTCCAACCGAGACAGGAATCGGGTCTACCAGGGCCGCCGACTGATCGGCGGGGCGCCCCCCAGGCAGAACCAAAAGTCCTATCTTGCAGGTGGATCCGAGTCACGGCACCAAATTGTAATAGACTATGAACACGAAGAAAAGTTCCAATAGGAATTTATTACATTACAGCAGGCAAAGCAAAGGCAAATACAGCGCTGGACGGCAGGGGAGTCTCGCTCCACCAACTGCCGTGAATTGGTAGATTTTTCAGTCTTGCTTTTATCTTGCTTCTTTCCTCCGATGATGTATGTGTGACGTGTTGCTGGGAGGGTCTCTTTCTGTCCCTCGGTGGTCGCAGAGATGAAGGCTGTAGTTGTAAGCTGGAATTCCTGAAACTTAAAGCTGATTAAGCAAGTAGAGAAGGAATGAGCAAGGGTCTGTTTGCCTATCAGCTTAGATAGTGACATAGTAACTTCTTGTTATCTTGAGTTATTTGATCTTCAGTGAACAAAAAATAGTTAATGTTTATCACATTTGGCATTGAAACTGGCCATCTATGAGTAACACACCTTTCTTTCTGAGCAGATGATTTGGGATAAAATGACTAACTGGTTCCTGGTGACTTCTTGGAAGCTGAGTTAGTGGAAAGCATGTTTATTTATAGGTTATTAGCAAGTGAATTCTCAGAGAAGAGGAAGTATAGTGCTGAAGTTTTCTGCCCTTGTAAGGATGGTGTTGCTCTCTCTGATGTTCAAAGGCTCTTTATCTCATCTAAACTTTGTAGAGACTAACTTTTAATGAAAGAAAAGAAAAAGAAAAACAATAAAAGATAAGCCATCATGTTGTGAAGAGCCAGATGGAACTCATTCTACCTGTAGTGACAGTACCCACTGTCCCTATGATAAAGGTAAACAGAGCAGTTAACTCTTAATAAACTTTCTTCCTTCTCCATGCCTTCTAGACTTCCTAAAATACACAGCAGCGCCAAGTTCGTGGCCATGCATTGCTGCAAGTGTTTGCCTGGGGCCACCAAGAGAGATGTAGGCAAACAGCACGGCATTGAGATCTAGTTTCCAGCATTCCTGGAAATATACACTGGCTGCATTGTATGTTGCCAAGTGGAGCCCAGCCAGCCTTGTCCAGACTCCTCTGTTTTCCATGGAACTGCATTTAGATGTTAAATTGTTTATACACCTTTTTGACTGATTCCAGTTGGCATGTAGAGACCAAAATATCTCTCCTGACTGTTTCGAAGGCAAATGGATAGGACTTTTTGCTATTATTTAACATAGTAACTCCACTTTGCTGTGTTGCCAATTTCACATTTACTTGTAAATGAGAACTTGCAGGTTCAGGTGCTGTCACCAAACACATACACAATGCAGCCAAGATGAGATTAATGGCATGACAACTTTCAAATTGTGGGAAATAGAAAATTAGACACATCTTTCGATTCAGCAATGAAGCAACTGAATGCAACTCTGAAGCTGTTAAATTAACCTTTTAAAATATTGTTTAATTATACTTAAAAAAAAAAAAAAAAAAAAAGCTGACTTGAAATAAATAACTAGAACTCTTCCTTCCTATCATTTACGTGATTTCAGAAATATTTGTGCCTGCAGACTAAGAGTGTGGATGGTACTTCTCAAGTACCATTCTATTTCCCTAAGGAAGATATTTTGGAACCCTTACTTTGCCATTTAGGAACCCTCTCCCCTTTAGTTGAAGAGCAGATTTGAACAGGTGTTATAAAAAAAAATTGAAACTGAGACCTGAATTTTCTTGTAAGCTTTGATGTCTAGTATGCTACCTGACTAGTAGGCTAAGGGACTTGATGAAAGACAATTCTAATTCTTATGTTTAAGATCTGGTGCAACATTCTCCTTCCCTGACATTGTAATTAGTTGTTGTAGGACTATATTAAATCAGATGTGGTGCTATGGAAACAGTACCTCTGATGTAGCAATGCAGCCAGTGTAAAGACAGATGGGGCAGAGCCAGAACACAGATTGCAGTCGTATCACTTCAGCAATAGCTTTCACTTCAGGAATGAACTTCTAGTTTTGGCTGTGATAGAGTTAGTTTTCTTCACAGTAGCTGGTATGTGACTATGTTTTGGATTTGTGCTGAAAACAGTGTTGCTAATACAGGGATGTTTTTGTTATTGCTAAGCAGCAATTAAAAAAAGCCAAGGCCTTTTCTGCCTCTTTTATCACCCTCCCAGCAAGTAGGCTGGGGGCACACAAGAAATTGGGAGGCAACCATCTGCGACTGCTGACCCCAACAGAACCAAGGGATATCCAATACTCTATGGTATCAGCATATAAAGCCAGGCGCAGAAGAAGGACTGTGAAGATGTTTGGATGTTTGCCTGCTCAAGTAATTGTCTGCATGATGAGGTCCTGCTCTCCTGGAGATGGCTAAACACCCATCTACTCATGGGAATCAATTAATTAACTGTTTTGGTTTGCTTGTGTGCAAAAAGGACAGTTGTCAACCTGTACATATGGATGAGACCTGCAATCTAACAGCTCATCCCTGCCCAAGGGACCACGACTGCATGTGGGCATTTGCATGCATGTTGTTAGTGGCCATTCTGCACAGATATCCAGTAGATCACCCTTTGTTAAGTGGATGTCAGCATTTACATGCTTCAATAGATGAAACTCTTGGAGGAAGATGTTTCACATGCAGGTGTTTCAGGACTTGAAACTGTGTGTCTTTGATGGAGCGCAAATCACATATTTGGCCCTTGACCATGTTCTCATGTCTGTGTTGCAGCTCTGAAAGTCCTAAAAGGAGCTGTTTCTTGCAGTCTGAAGGGTTGCTCATGCATTAGTCTCCTTGTGGGTGGTCTAGCACACACACAGGGAGTCTGCTGGATATTTTGTGGCTCCACTCACGCAGCGACCTCCACATTATTCAGCCTTAGGCTGGAGGGCAGATCACGGTGTCTGCTGTAAGAGTAAAGGGGCTTAAAATTGGGAACAAATCTTAAAAGAGTTTAGAGAACATTTCATATGCAATGTAAAACAGAGGCTAAGGAATGGAGAAAATAATCTCATTTCAGGTATCTGGAACTTCTTAGCATGAAAGGAAAATAACTGAGTTACAGAAAAACAAAGTGCTTCTCATTATGTGATTTTGGGAATGTCTATAAACTACAGTTTTGCTGAAGAGTAGCTCCTCTTGCTTTTGAGAAACCTGTTTTTCCTCAGAAGGTCTCTGATACCAAGCCCCAGTGCTTAAAGGGAGGGTTTATGTATGAAATGTTTATGTATGAATGCTTTATAGCATTTCTCTCTGTTAAAATTCTGCCTTGCCTATGTAGCTAAGAGCTAGAGTTTTCAATTATTTTTAAATGACTCCTAAGCCAACTAACATTTGCTCAAATTCATGTGACACCTGCCATCTGCCAAGATCTCTAACAGGTTTAATAGCTTGGTCACACTACAGAAACAAATCACATTTAAAAGAGTGAAGACATTTTGCTCTGACAGATTAGAGGGGAATTTCTATGATCACCTACTAAAGTGTTTTCTCAAATACTGGAATTTTCTTTCCTACCCCCCAAAAGCAGATCATGTAAAGCCTATAATTTATTTTTTTCAAGTACAAATTTATTTATTTTTTTATCAATAGAGGGCAAAGATCTTCCAATTTCATGTGTCATCAAAGCCAAAATGTGTGGCTGAAGGGAAATAATCTGCTCTGTGATACAAGAAGGTAAGGAAGTAATGTGAACAAAGAAAACCAGTATAGACAAGGCTTCAGCTCTCACTGAGTGATTTGCCTTTTGAACTGATCCTGTAACCACAAAGAAGGTTATAAGAGAGCAGCCTGAAGTTGTTTTATGTGCTAAACAGTAGTGGTCAGTGTACTTCCATGTAGATGGATGGATGAAGGGAACCAGAGAGTAGGAGAAAATCTCAGAAGGGACAACTTACATTTCTCACTAATCAAAATTGCAAATGCAGAGTCATACAATGACAGAAAATGCTGAGTTGGAAGGGACCCATCAGGATCATTGAGTCCAACTCCTGGCTCTTTGCAGGATACCCCAAGAGTCACACACTTCCTGAATTCTATAAGGCTGGTGCTGTGACCACTTGCCTCGGGAGCCTGTTCCAGTGCCCAACCACCCTCTAGGTGAAGAACTTTACCTGATACCCAACTTAAACCTCCCCTGACACAGGTTCAGGCCATTGCCTCCGGTCCTGTCACTGTCACCACAGAGAACAGATCAGTGTCTGCCCCTCCTCTTCCCCTCTCAAGGAAGCTGTAACTGCAGTGAGGTCTCCCCAAAGTCTCTTCTCCAGGCTGAACAGACCAAGTGACCCCAGCCACTCCTCATATGGCTCCCCCTCCACATCTTTAACCATCCTTGAAGTTTGGATGTACGCAGTTGTTTGCTGATTGCTTCAGTTAGCTTTCACATGAAAAGTATTGGATATTTTTATCAGCTGTTTAAGTGCCATTAATCACTGCATATTAAACAAAATGAAACATTAATTATTAAAGTTATTAAAGACATTAAAGACATCCATTAGGCTATCTCAAATGGCCAGAGTTCATCCTGCCAGTACATTTCCAGAGCTGTCTCCAATAAAGTTATAAATGACCAGATAACATGATTATGTCTGTTCAGCAAGTCACTCCAGAATATGCAGACATAACACCAACAGCCACAGAGATGCTGTGGCAGCACAATACCAAGCATGATGACAAGCTGGAAGAAAACCATCATCAAAAAAGTGACATCATTAGAGGGAAGCTGAAGCCCTTCTCAGGACATGGGTGAGCTGTAGGAAAGAGCCATTGCTTTGGCATCTCTACAGTATGGCAAGAAACATTCTCACCTGATTTCTACTTCATTAATGCAGATAGCAGTGAGAGTGATTGGGAATGAAGAGTATTCACATCAGCAGAGTATTTTACTTCCTGATTTTTCATCACCAGAATTTTCGTATTATCTGCACAGTGCACAGCTTGGCCAACCCACACTACAAGGGTTGTGGCTGACCATAGGACACAAACCTCAAGCTAAAAAATGAACTGAAAGTGAAGCTTACTTGGAGGTTACCCTGTGCGATGTGTAACAGTAAATGGATGGGTCAATATATAGCTAATTCTTTTGTTTCTGGGAGATTACCAAACCATTGGTCAAAAGTTTCAGGGAAGAAAATTGATCAGATTTTGTTCATAAAGTTTGGACACCAAAATTTCTCTTTCAGTTCGTCTTTCAGTCTGTCTAAGGGGAGGACAATGGCAACATCGGTTTTGTCAGTAGAAACAACAGCAGCTTCAACAAGACCACATTCCCACATGGACTAGAAATTATTCAGCTTCAAGCTGTTCCTGTTCTGCAACAGGGCATACTTGTGTGCATTTTAGGTTCTTTTCCTGGGAATTTATGCTGCAAATCCTCACCTGCAAAATGTAAATTTCATTCCTATTCCTTCCCAGGAACACTGTGGTTGTCATCTTGTCAGTAACAGGAAATTGTATCGAGGCAGTAGAAAAGTCAGAATTTAGATGGTTTTATCTACATCTAGATGGACAAGTTGCCATCAGAGACACTTAAACCCCCAAGAAGGTGGCTAACTCGGTCTGAAGGTAGCAACTAGAGAAAGGCAGCTCTCCATATGATTGAAATTAAAGAGAGTATTCAAAACTTGCACTATCTTCAAAAATGAAGACAAAGTAAAAGGATTGCTTTTTTCCTTTGCAGTTCCCGCATGGGAAACCCACTGAGGTATGTACTCTGTAAAATAACCCAGTATACAGGGTTTATCCACACAGCTGAAGATCCATTAATTTTACATTTATCAACACTCCATTTTGTGAACTTTCTAGTGCACTCTCCCCAATTTTTTCCTAATTTCTTTTTTTTCACAGCGGAGTTCATAGCTGATTGACCTGTATCATAGGATCAGCTCAAGCTATAGGGTTTTTTTAATCCAGACACTTTGGAGCACGCTGTTTGGAAAAGGTCCTTGTCTTTATTTAATTTCATTTTATTTCATTCCAATTCTTTATTCCTAATACAACTTTGAACTTTGAGGAGCTGGAGAGAAAGAGAAGAAAGGGGAGTGTTTTTGTCAATTCAGTTAAGGTGCTCCCTTGTAACCAGGACCCAGAACAGTGCTGCTCTTCATTACAGCCATACAGAGTTAATTTGAAATTAAACACAAGACTAGAGCTTCTCATGTAATTTTCAAATGAAAACCAGGTGTTTCCAAGTCAGAAATGCCATGCAAACACTGTATCCTCTTTTTTTCTAGAAAGGTTAAAAGGCTACAAACATCAGAAGAAGATTATCTTGCGGATCAGTCCTTGAAACAAAAAAAATAGAGAAACAAGGACGCTGGTTTTTATTCTTTGTAAATCGGGGCTTGGGAGTAACCTCTGTCTCCTTAAAAAATGGACACATTTGCTACTTAATATCATCCCATTCTGGGAAGTTTGTCTCAAATCTGATTTCAAGGAATAAATAGTTATAAGGCTCTTCAGGCCTAACCATTTTTCAAGATGTTGCTCTGTACAAGTACTACATATATTAGATGCCTACGCAATAGACAGTGTGGCAAGCAAAATTCCCATATCCAGTAGGAAGAACACTTTCACTCTCTGAATAATATGAAAAAGTGACTTTCACTTGTATCACTAGGTATCAGGCCTCTTTAATGAGGTCTAGGGAAATAGTTAAATAGCCACAGATCTTGGATGAAACTAAGAACTTGTGTGTGGAACATGAAGACTGAATTCTGAAAATGAAATTGGGTTCTTAAGAGTAAACAGTGTCTCCCAAATATTGCAGCATGACAACAACAAAATTGCTGTCTCCTCGATATTAAAGAGATATTTCTAGGGGCAAATATCCTCCTGAATGGCAATAAACACTGGTTAATCAAGAGCACATTGTGAAAGTAAGATTAAATAACAACAAAAAACAGAGTTTAATGTATTTAATAGACATACTTTTGTGATCAAATTACTTGGAGGATCAGACTTACATGACATTCTATACAGTGCTGATGTTTCAGTGTCCCAGATGATATACTCTGTCTGATACACTAGAAAGTGTAAACTTGGATCATCACAATTCATCTAAAAAATTCAACAGCAACAGAATATTCAACTAAAGCTGCATGGATGTAAGTCCTTTAACATGAAACAGAAGAACAGAAAATGCTGAACAAAAGTTTCACCTGAGTACTTCCAGTCCCACAGGTTAGTGGTTACATTGTCCACTGAATATCAGTATTTTGGGGCGGTGTTTTTCTTCTGGTTTTGTATTTTGAAGTCAGCATTCAGTAAGTCAAAGGGCTTTCCTTCATGGCAGTCTTACACAGAATTGAACAATTATAAAGGCCAGGCCAGACCTGATCTAATTGGTGGTATCCCTGCCCATGGCCAGAGGGCTGAAACTAGATGATCTTTAAGGTCCTTGCCAACTCAAAGCATTCTATGATTCTGTGATTAAAGGAAATGGAATCAATCTGATTAGCAAGGGAACATTATTGTCAGCACACAATGAGGTATCCTTAGTTTTCACCGATGTTGATTTATTCCAATTACTCTCTTCCACTGAAGGACTGCAGCCACAGTTACAGAAATACCTAAGATTGTTCTCCACATCCCAGTCAGCTTTATTCGAAGTTGGATGAGAAACTGTCTAAATGGTTAAGGGATATTTACTGTGACATCATTCAACAAATAGACATTTTTAATTAAGACAAAAGGTGAACCTCGAAAGGAGAAAAACAGTGGTGTTTCAAACCAAGCAGAACGGGGGCCTCAGTGTGACGAGAAGCGCTAATCAGTACATTCCTATGCAATGCCACCAGGAATTAATTTCTCTTTGAACCTTCAAAGTAATTGATTCACTTAGGAAGTTGTTACATGACTTTCTAGAAACATTTATGGTACAGAGACCTGGAAGATGAGGTAATAAGCCTATTTTTCTGAATAAGCAGGACACATTTTCAGAAAAAAAAATTCCCCCCAATTTGATATTTTAGTATCAGGGAACAAAGACATACAAATATTGTCCTATTTTATCAAATTGTTCACCCTTGTCTTCACTAAATCCGGTATTTTTAAGGTCAGATCAGTATTTTCTACACTGAAGGAAAACAAGCACTCTCCATAATGAATAATGTTTGCTTCCACTGAAGGGCACTAAAACCATTTGCATTGACAAAGCACTCCTAAAGGAGAAAAATATCTGCATTTTCCCTTTTCACTTGGAAGAGGTTGCTGCTGAATGCTATTCAGCATCTAGCTTTACATAGTCATGAATATATGCATAAAGAACTCCAGAATTTTCTAGTATTAGCTTTGTTCTGTAATTACATGGCCTTCTCCTCAGTAGCATGGTGAAAAGACAGCAACAGGAAAGCAAATAAAAGTTGGAATTGATCCTGCCGTAAACAAAAAGATAAAGACATTGTACAAGTACACGTTGTTCCCCGTTCTTCCCCAGTTTCAGTTCTCTCTTCCCTCTTGTTTGACCAGATCCAGATTCCTCTCAAATAAATTTAGATTCGGTTCTTTCCAGAAATTCTGCTTTGATTCACAAACAACTAATTTATGAGCAAACATGTTGGATATTTCCCTTGAGCTATCTATGAATATTCTCTAGCTATATCCATGAAGAGAAGAATAAGAAGAACGTGATTGCTGCAAAAATGAAATTCACAACAATTAAATTATTTTTATAGCACCATCTCAGGCTGATTTCTAGACGAGTTAGCAGAAAATTGAACAAGTGAAGTGAAAGAGTTTCCAATCAGCCTCAGTACTAACAACAGTTTGAATAAATTATGTACCTTGAGTAAATGTAGGCGATGTGACTCCCAATCTAGATCCTAAGTGCATTATCACTTAAGCCATGTGGCACTTTTTGAGCCACACTTGAAATATTTTAGTTCAGTGGATTGAAGCATCTGCTTAAACGATCTTGGTTCTTTGTTGTGGTGGGTTGTTCAGACACATTTCCAGAAGAGCCCAGACATGTCTGCTTCCTTTAACAATTGTGGTTTATTTGGAAAATTCTCTCTGTTTCTGTGCATCTCTGAGTGTCTAACCCACAACACCTATCTGCTTTAATAGGAAAACACTTCTGCCTTTATCAACAGGGATTAGGTTATACCAGCCACTTATATTTCCATTTTCAAGCCTTAAGTCTGTTACCTTGTTGACAAAAGTAATTTTTCTTAGTGCATCAAGGCTAAGCATCAGTCTTTAACCATGTACTGCAGGTACCAATAAACAATTCTCTTCCTGCCACAGGATAAATGCCTAGTTTTACAAGCAGTCTAATGACTTGAAACTCTGCAACAAAGCCAAACAGTAGGTTGGTTTATTTTTATTTGGACTTTAATACAGTCAGCTCTACTGGAGGGGAGACAGAGCTGTCATCCATATGGGTATTCTCAAATTTCAAGCATAACTTTATATATCATGTAAAAACATAATGTATGTTGGGACCAAACATATACACAGGAAGTCATCTAGAGCAAAACATGGTAGCAGTACCAACTTCAAGAGCGTTGTACTTTCATAATCTTCTGAACTAGTACAACAGTGATACTTTTAAACATAGGCACAGCACGGTTCAGGGTAAGACTGATGAAAAATTCAAAGGGACCGTGGCTCTATGCTATGATATGTTGATTTATCAGAGATCTGAGACAGAGGGTGAATTTTTCATTCTGGCATCTCTTGCAGCCCTAAAAATCTGAAAAAGTGGTAAGCATTACCCTTCAGACATCTACCCATCTACCCAAACAAAGGTTTGCTCCTCTTGCTCAGAAGCTATCTGCTGGTTTTGATTAAGAATGACTCTATCAGGTAATAAGACAAGCTTTCTGACTTGTATAAACTCTCAGAATTACCTTGCTGAGTAAAAAACCTGTATCACTCTAAGCCAATGAGAGTTTTCTCAGTTTTATTAGGGCCAAGACACAGCTGTAAGTATCAGTTCTCCATATTTGTCCTATAATTGAAAACTAATTTTCTGTAAGCAGCAAAATTGATGTTTCTTTCCACAGAAGAGAAATAATCAATTCTATTTAAAATTTCATAATATCTTCTTGTTTGGACAACAAGGACAGCAGTGTTTGCTGGTATTTTCAAGCATGTGTACTAAAAGAGCATCTTTGTCTGAATGGTAAGAAAAAGTTCAATACAAAAGTCATGGTATTCCATTAGCCAGAGCAGATTTGGAAAACTCACTTCGTAATTGGGTTATACTTCTTTAACAGTCAGAACAATGTTAAACTAGCAGGCTCTGAGAACTCTAAAAGGATCTGTTCAAAGCTTTGTAAGCCAAAATTTTCAAAAAGTAATAAAATATTTACACCAGGGAGGATATTATGAATTTGTAGAGTAGATATGTAAAGATGAAGTAAAATGCAGAGAACTTTACAGCTTCACAGTTTCTGGAAACAGTGAAATTGCTAACTATAACAGTCAGGAAGAACTTACTGCAGAGGTGATAATTCCAATTAATATATATATATTTGATACTTCTTTTCATACTGAGCAGTTTTGAACTTTATTTACTGCATTGCATTAACCACAGTGTATCTGTTACTATTCTACAGTGAATCAGTAGAAATTTGCTATTGGCCTAAAAGAATGAGAAATGCTGTCATTCAGAGCCATATCAAAAAACAAGTGAGAGATATTTTTAAAAGCAAATAAATTACTTTTAGCAAAATAATAAAATGGAATGAAATTCAATACAGTGCAGTAGAATAGAATAATTACATCTGGAAGAGACAAACAAAAATCAACCAGTCCAACTGCCTGACTCTTTCTGGGGTGGTAAAAAGCTTAAGAAGGTGCTGTCTCAATGTCAAACACTAACATACTTGGGGCATCAAGCACTTCTCCAGGAAGCTCATTCTAGTATTTCACTCCCCTCTCTGTGAAGAAATGCTTCCTAATGTCAAGACTAAACCTCATCTGGTGAAGCTTTGAACCATATCTAAGTATTCTGTCACTGGGTAGCAGGTAAAAGAGCTCAGCACCTCCCTCTCTCCTTCCTTTCTTCAGGAAGCTGAAGTGAGCAATGAGGTCACCCATTAGCCCAGTTTTTTGCAAACTAGGCAAAGCCAGAGCCTTTAGCTGCTTGTTCTGGGCCACAAAATATCAACTCACATTTAGAGTAAGTTAGCTTACAATCAAATTATATTCCTAGGAAATCATATACACATTTTGTAGAGTAAAATGCAGTACTTGTTCAGATTAGTTACTTGTTACAAACTCCTCACTTCTGTAAGCAGTGAGTTTCCATTGAAGCCTTTTATGATGTAGAAATTGTTCAAGTAATTTGATGTCAGTCTTATGAATCGTAAAGTCACCAACGAGACACATTTCAAATTTCATGAGAAATATCTTGCTATGGAATCAAGTGACAAGTGAATTTTTAATTTTAGGATCATGCTGATACAAATTATAAAGAATTGTCTTTTTAATAAACTTCCTCAGGACTGTAAATGAGGCCTAAACATACAAATTATCTACAGCATGGAAAATAAACCATGTCTTTAAGGCGAAGAGTCCTCCGCTGGCCAGACAGCATGCAAGCATTCACATTCTGTGCTTTTGGCTCCAGCAGCCCCATTCATTGGCACTCAGTCAACATCAGTATCAGCAAAAACAGGTTTACAACCAGAGAAGAGAAAAGCTGGAACGCTTTGTTCTGCACATTCAACAGGAAGTGCTCTATTTTCTCCTATACACTTGAAATAGCTTTTCTCCTGCTTCATCCTTTTCAAGAACCCTAATACATGAGACATGACAACAGCATTTTCTGCAGCCTAACAGCACCCTACTGCCTAACAGCTGTGTCTGCTAGAAACCAAGATCCTGCAGGTCAAAGTTTTACCACATGACTTTTTGGTAGCACAGGATCATTTCTAACCAGCCTATCTACAGAAACATCTGCCAGTCTTTTTAGGTCACTTGTGACTGGAGGCCTCAACAGGGTGCATGTGAGCCATCAGTACATTTGATAAAGCTTGTAGAGCCAATGATCTCATCCCTTCTCTGATAGCACCCACAAACCCACAGTGTGAAATCTCTCTTTCACTGTTATCTCTAAAGGCAGGATGGCACAGATCTGTCTGCCTCAAGCAGAGAAACAGCTACACACATGCTGGGTACACAGACTACTTACATGAGTTACTCCTCATGCGCAACTCATCATTGCAGTACCACACATGGAACAACGTGGGGAGGAAAGGCAAGGCTCTTCTTCAGTTGTTAGCCAAAAATGTGGACTTTTAGGAAAATGAGAAATATAAAAGCTTTTTGAGTGATACTTCCAGCTTATGATGCTTCAAGGGAGAATAAACATAATGTTAAGCAAAAGAATCTGCGAAAATCTTCAGAAACTTAAAATCACATTGCTTAAAAGCAATGTTTTTGTGGAATCATGGCTTCAAGGATTGGTGAACAGACTGACTCAGCCCAAGTTCCTGTGAGTTTCTTGCTACCTCTGATCCTTAAACTCAAAATTGCATGCTGTTGTATGTCCATTTACAAGTCTGCCTACTTTTTCTCACTTGGAATATTCTTTGTCTCACAAAGAGTATTTCTTCCCAGTCTCACTGCACATCAGTGCAAGAAAGAAAAACTATCCAGACAACAGAATAATGAGAAAATGCCATTGTCACCTTGTACTCTGTCATTCCCCAGCTGAGACAGGAGAAACCCAGCATTGTCATATAGATGTGAGTTAAATGACATGGCTTTGCCTCTAATGTTTAGAAAGCAGGAGGGCTAGAAGCAGGTGAGAAAATCACAAAGGTCAAAAAATGAGATCTAAAAATAATTTTCTATGGGGACAGTCACCCACAAGGGACTCCATTATACATTTAGTCATGGATAAAATGCATAGGATAAAGGAAAATCAATTGACAGGCCATGTGGCAGCAGAGTAAGTATTCAGACATCTAAGTTTTAATAAAATCAAACAGGGTAATTCTCTAGAGCTCACCTCACAGGCTTTAACTGTATATTCTTTCAAAGTTATCTTGCATAGTGTTTGTTGGAAGTATTTCTCCCAGTAGATATAGGCACAGGTGTCAAGCACCACCACATGGTATTCGACTCTCAATCAACATAAAACATATTATGCAGAATGATTTGTGCTTAATAAGTCTATGATAAAATGTTTGAATCTATGGTTTCTGCAACACATGAAACTCCAGGCCATCAGAAACATGAAAATTCTTTACTCCTTGTTATCAATACTTTATTTTCCCTAAAATCTTATGATTGTCTGAGACATAAAGTGCTAGTCGTTTATGCAAAATAGGATGCATATGTCCCATACTGTAAGATGAGGGAAGATCTTTGTGGCTCCAAGATAAACTGATGACAGGTCTGTGGGTTCCAAATGTAATATACTATTTCATCCATCCAAGACTTTTTCCACGTTTATGAGTGTTTCAAGGAAAGAGGGGCTCAAACAAGCAACTTCTCATCTAGTGAAGATGTCACCTGGAGATGTCATCTACCCAAACCCACGAGAAACCTTGTGAGAAGGAGGAAGGCAGGAGGGAGGGAGCAGGAGTGGAACTCCTATATATTTTTATTTCTCACAAGATCCTGACCTCCAATAGTCTCAGAAATGAAAAGTGTTAGATGCCTTATCATGCATACCCCTCTCAAACCCAACTTGCACAACATGTTGTACTATCTCTCCATGAGTCTTCAATTTCACTTTCCCCTATTAACACTTATCTTTTCTCCTCTGATCCATTCCAATTTCTTCTCCTGCCAAGTCAAAGTTATCCACCCTTCAAATCTCTTTATTCCTCATCAAGTTGAAAAAATATTTTTTTATGTGAAGCTGCATCTCTGGTCCTACTATTCCACTCAAAAACTAGAAAATTAATTTTGCCTCTCTCCTGATATTTTCCAACAGTCTCTCTCACTCTTGACATGCACATGATGTTTAGCTGCTATAGCCTTGGTATTCAAAGCATCTTCCTTCTCTTAACCATCTGGTCTCAATAACAGGGTCCGAGGCAGAAGAAACTTCCTCACCATATTTTCCACAGGTCCAGTTGCAGTTGCAGTTGTTGGAGTTTGTTGAAGACAAAAGGACTAATTTTGGCTAAAAGAATAGTATTAGGGCCTGGACAAGTCCACTAGATGTCCTGTGACAAGGTTTCCCTTAATTCTAAAGCCTTCATTCTATAAAGGTTATCTTCCTTCTCAAAGTCACACCAATGTCATACCAGGACAAATTTCTGGATTTTAACACAGGATGTTAGGATAGGACTTAAAATTTCTTCTTTTGCAATTTCCCCTTTCATCTGTTTTTCAGGCTATGGCCTGCAAAAAGACTAAGGCTAAAGAAATTTCCCTTTGGGAATAGGTCCAGTTCTCTCTTCTCCAGTACCCTCAACTGGGCTTCCTAACACCTCCTTGTTCCTAGGAAAAGTTTAAACTTGAAGTTTATCTCAGAGCATTGGACCAAGCTGTCAATCAAATCCATGGTCCACCAGGAAAGAACACCAAGGAAATTTCACTAATGCTTGAGTCACATGAGTAACACCATGGGTACAAGGACTGAACAATCTTCTTTCTGAATATATTGGCCTGAATATACTGTAGGCTATGAATATTTTCAGTGTCTTGATTCTCTGCAAATGCAGAGATTACTGAGAAAGAGGTAATGAGGCAAGCCAAGAGTGTTCCCATATGGTCTCCCAACAAATTCCTGCCGCTCTTTGGCCTTTAGGTGCCAGAAAGTAAATTAACTGTAAGTTTCTCTCTAAGTCTGAATTTCTTGCTTTTTATCATTTGAAAGCAAACTTCAAGGTATATTTTTGAAATACTAGGAGAACAGGAAACTGTACACTATACATTAAAGAGATGAAAAGAAATGAAAATTATTATAACTATGAGACACTTTCAGAGCCTATGGATTACCAACAGAATAACTCATACTATATTGGCTGAGACAATGGGAGTAGGCGCTTTCAAGAATTGAAGAAGCCTAAAGAACAAATTTGTTTTAGTTAGGACAACTTTGATTTTACAGCCACAACAGCTTGTGAGTTCTATGAGACAAAAGGAAAATAACCCTCCTTTCACATCTGAAAGAGCAAGCAGATCAGCTTTAATAAATCATACAGATAGCTCCATGCAAAACACTTGTGTTGCTTAACAATCAAGGACTCAAAGGATCAGAGCTGCTGTTTAACACAGATTCATATTTACAACAAATATCAGAGATAGAGGTTGAAGAAGTGGAAGACAGCCTGTCCATTAGGGACCTTATCCAACAGAAAAGTCAACATAAAAGTAGAACACAGTTGCTGTATATGACATTAAAAAGAACAGCCTATTCTTTCTTTCAGTTGACACACTCGCTTTACTTTTGGTAAAGCAAATTAACAAATAAAATGCTACTAAAAACTGAATCATCTAGTCTTCGCGCTAGCCAGAATGAATGTGTCCTCCAGAGAAAACAACAGTTTGGTCTGTTGGTAACAATATTTAAAGGGTCAACGTTTTCTTTTCACCAGATCAGAATTATTACCTAATTTGTTCCCACTGACATGTTTACTAGCATGGAAACAGGACAGTGAATTTCTGTAAGAACTGGAATAGCCACTTATGTTGCCGCTGTCTTCTTGCCTAATGGTCACAGGTTTGTTATTTCAAATGTTGGGTTTTTCTGTGGTCATAATGCAAAGACATTTGCATAATCTCCAAAAGCCTTTTAGCATGACTCGTGCAAATATACTTTTGGGCTGCTATTCTTCCATTTATGCAGGAGAGAGAAAAAACTTTCATCTTCATTTCCTGTCTCACTGACTCAGTTTTGAAACAATGATTTTGCATTTGGACAATGACCTCTGCAGCTAGATTAAAGAGTTCTATTAGTTTCTCTTGACAGGAGATTAAGCTCTTAAAGCTGGTCTTTGGGTCTTTGCTGAGCCAGTGTTACTCTCTGGTTCTCAATGTCACTCATAAGTTCAGTTTTAAATGTCTTCTGGAAATGTTCCAGCACAAGTCCCGGACTGGGGAATTAGGGATCACCATCCTGTAACAACTTGACCCTGCTGCCTCTTGCCTGGCAGTCCTGTGAGAGAAGCTGAGAATTAACCCAGATTGTCTTTTCTTTATCCCACACAGCATGGGGCAACAGCTGCTGGGTGAGTTATCTGTCATGCCTCTGACATAACATCCCAGCCCATGCCATGGCAGTGGCATGCCAGAGCAGGAAGCAGGTGGCACATTTCTGCAGGCAGCCCTGGTGCCTTGGCAAGTGCATTGCAGACAGCAAGTCTGATCATCCCAAGCATGTGGTCACACTTCCAGGCATCCCGACCATCACTTAAAGAGGCTGTGCTATTCCTGCAGGTGCTCCTGGGCAACAGCTTGGAAAGCAAGTGTTCTGGCATATGGGGCCCCAGGCAGGGAGCTACTACTGGAGATATATTTGGTACATAGGCCTACTCTTGGGGAAGAGATTAAAGAAATCTGCTATGAGAGGTGAGGAAAATGAGACACCTACATGGAGTCTCTCCTCTTGGAGATATCTCCTGGACGCACTCAGAAACTGTCTGGATGTAATTTTCTGTTGCGTGCTCTAGGGAGACCTTGCTTGAGCAGGGAGGTTGGATGAGATGACCCACTGTGGTCCTTTTACAATATGACCTATTCTGTGAGTCTGCAATTCTATGATAGGCCAATAGCAGCAGATTGCAGATTTGATATTCAAGTCTTGAGACTCAAATCTGATTTCCAGAATGATGGGTGCAAAAGACTGCTACAACACCAGAAACTGAATTATCCTGAATGTGAGTCCAACAGGATATTCCACTTGAGAGGTGGCTGAATAAAGTGATTCAGTTCACACACTCAAAAATCTGTGCTTCACCATCCCTGCAGGAATCCACATGATCATGGTTTCTGTCCTTTCAGCTGTGTGCAAGAGGCCACCAGTGGGACCTAGCAGGAAAATGTTTGTGACACAGCCGTGATAGCAGACACATTTGAAAAATGGATTGTTACCCTGGTTTTTCTGAGTTTTTAAAAGCCTTTTGAATTTTCATAAATGGAGTCAGATCTTTTTAGTTACTGTAGAATATTAGAGCAGTTTTCTAACTTTTCCCACATATGTAACATTAACAAATCCTTTGTTTTTCATTCTCTGTCCTTTGTTTGCATATTTCTAACCTGAAAACAATTGTAACTGACAGCTGGTCTGGCCAGTTGGCTTGAGAGGTGAAAACTCTAAAAGCCAATCTTCTGCTAGACCCACAAATGTATAAAAAGTAAGAAATAAAACAAAGAGGCTCTCTCTCGGCCTGGACTCAGCTTTGAGCCAGATCAGAGGAACCTCTGCTCTGCGAAACCTCTTGTCTGTGTGTGGCTGCTTTGTGTGTCTCGGTGACAATGGATCTTAGGGGGGACATGGAAATTATAAAAGATAGTAAATAATAACCAGTTTGAACATAAATTAAAAAAAGAAAATGCAATGATTTCTTCATGAACATCTTTACAGTAACAGTAAAGGAGTAGTATCCTTAGATGTGCTTGAGTTACACTATGCATTTGTCTCTCTGCCCTGCTGTACTGTGCACTGATTTCCTTCTAAATATAGGAACTTTCTTCCATAATTGCACTACTTAGTCCACAATGGGAACTGACTTCTTAAATTTTATCCAGAAATAAGATTGTAACTGCATTCTAAATAGCAAACAAACCCAGTGGAATTAGCTAAAATTTCTACATAGGAATGAGATTTCAAATATTTGTGGAATAGAAGAATTAAGCAGAAGAGAAGAATAAATTAATGATTTCCACTTAGAGAAGCTGTGGTTCTAAACCAAAATTCTCTTGAAAAATTAAGCTCCATACTGTTTAATTGTACTGCATGTTGCCCCAAAGGAAACCATTCTTTATTATTAACGTGTTTTATGGTGTTCTAGATATATTTACAGCATACATACTAAACTGCCCCACAGAAAATATTGGCAACCTCAGGTTTTGGTAAGAAGAAGAAATTAGAAGTTAGATCTCAATTATTTTGAGCTTCTGAATATTAATAAATAAACCTCTCACATTCCTGGAATCACTGAGTACATTAGTTACAGCTTGCCGTCTATAAGCTAAAACCCCTGCCACTGAACTCTTAAATTTGCTGGCACTAATTAAATTAATTCCTAACTGCCAATGCAGGTGTACAGTTTCTGTAGGACTTCCTTGATTACCTAACTTAACTGTTTTCAACAAAACTTCAGGGTTCAACCTCAACAACATAGTTAGGCAAGAATTCAGTGAAACAGCATCCAGAAGAATCACAGGTAGACTATCTGTGAGACATAGATAGTGTGTGAATTCACTCCCCTGTTTAATAAAGTAGTAGATTTCTTTCCTGGAAAGACTAATAGCATTTTGAAAACAAACAAACAAACAAACAAACAAACAAACAAACACCAAAACCAACCAAACAAAAAACCCCTCACTGAATACAGATATTGCAACCTTTAAATATCATTCCCAACCCAAAGAGATGCTACCAGCTTCATGTCACAGGAACTTCATTTGTGGTACCATTTTACAGTCACTCTGTCACATGTATTTTAAAACTGTAAGACTTTGTACCATTATGTAGTAAAAGAAATTAATGAGTTCAAGCTGTGGTAGATGAAGAAGAAACAAACAGCAGGTAAGCAATATAAGTCTGTCTCTCAAGTATCTCATAGCAGTCTGGATGCAGCCCACTGGGTCCTTTGCTTTGGAAACTGACTGCTGAGGTGGCAGGAGACCAGCATGGCCATCCTGCACTACCAGGCTGCAGGAATCTCCATTGCTGGGAGCATCACTCTTGAGGGTGTACAGCAAGGGAAAGCAGTGCCTGAGGCATCAGCAGTCCTTTGCGATGCTAGTTAAGAAGAAGACACCTTAGAAAAAGTGGGATTAAACAGGGGACCTCCTGATGACTCCAGATGTGCAAATAAAGTGAACATAAATAAAGTGAGTTTCCCTGCTCAGTATTTCACATCTCTTTCAGATGCAACGGACAAACCACTATTTGGAAGAACTTGTGTCATTGCTAAGAGCAATTAGCAACAATTCGAATACGAGAGATGCCATGCTTGTGGCGGGGGAGGAGTTTGTGATATTTTTGTTTATTTGTTTGATGAGTTTGGATCTTTTTCTCTTTTCTTTTCTTTTCTTTTCTTTTCTTTTCTTTTCTTTTCTTTTCTTTTCTTTTCTTTTCTTTTCTTTTCTTTTCTTTTCTTTTCTTTTCTTTTCTTTTCTTTTCTTTTCTTTTCTTTTCTTTTCTTTTCTTTTCTTTTCTTTTCTTTTCTTTTCTTTTCTTTTCTTTTCTGTAAAGAAGTGTTTCCTTTTGAAGCAAATGTTTGGTGCATCTCCCATATTTTGTCAACTAAGACTTCAGTAACAACTGTGATTTATTCCTAAAGAAAAATGGAGAAAGTTTTGTTTCCACTCTTCCTAATTCATTTTTTTCACTCCATGAAGTAATTTGTTGCAGCAAGAAATAAGAAGATACAGGAGCATTTCAGTCCCGTAGAGTGTATGCTCTAGCAAGAGCTAGGCAGCAGAGGCCTTCAAATCCTGCTGGTTCTGTCCAGGTTCCCGTATCAGGCTATCAGGGTTTCTGCAGTACACTCCTTCATGTTACAAGAAGCAGTACAAAGCCTACCCCTCTTCAAATATAGGAGCAGCCAGAAGAATAAAAAAATTAAATCTTATGAGGGAATGACAAGGAGCGTGGGAGAAAGAGAAAGGAACAGGCATAGCCTTGTCTATGAAGGACTTAAAAGCAAAGAGTTGCTGCATTAGGCAGGGAACACAGCTGGGCAAACTGTGGCTTTTCAGAAATCCAGGAGTCACGAGAATAGTTTATGGACTGGGGACAAGAAAACACTCTTGGAGAAACTTGCTAGCACCAGCAACTCTAAAAAAGAGCCTTCCTTTGGTCCACATCAAATGTAGGTTGAGCAGTCTTGGGCATAAACACACACAGACTCCACAGAAGACTGAACTTCTGCTGTGTCTGCCGCCACTCCGACCTAGGACTGTGGGAAAGCAGCTCATTTGACAGGATGCTTTGCCCCTTCTGGTATTGTGGGCAGCTGAAGCAGAAGATCATTGGGTTTCATGATAGGGACTTTTCCATACAACCACAGCATCATCTTTTTGTTGCTACAGGTCTAAGTAAGGCTTCACCAATTAATAGTATAATTGTACAAACATTTGCAGTCCTTACCAGCACAATGGCTGTCTTTTGTGAATTTCTTTTGGTTTATTTTTAACAATTTTGCCCCCAAATTCTGTTTTTTTAGGTATCTATCTCAAAGTAAACCTCCCAACCATGCATTGGTTTGAAATTTCAATCCCTCAATATATTTAAGCTTATTCACAAATGTAAACAAAAACTTCCTTTAACTGGAATCCTTACTGAAGCAGAAATGCAATTAAATTTGCAAAACTCACTAAAAAGAAACACTGTACATTTCACTGATTTTTCCTGTCTTAACAACAGTTGTCAAATTCTGAAATACCTATGTCTGTGTCTTACAGAAAACCAAAGTAAAAACAGAAACAATTATGACTTTATTCTGCCTGGTGAAACACTGTAAAACTGGATAGTTCTGTTGGGTTATAGAATGATAGGAAAGCACAGTTTACAAGATAAGGCTTGTTAGAACTTGAAATATCCACTTCTATCTGCTCAGATGTTTTAGAAACATTTGCACACTGGCCCACATTTGAGTCAGCCTAGTCACATATAGTGCTTTAATTTATTTCCATAAGAAAGAATAAAATAACCCCTTGTACAGGAAAAAAGCTTACAGTCAAACCTCTATTTTGAGTGGTTTGAGTAGATAATGGGCAGATCATAACACCCACTTCATCAATGAGAATTTCATCTCTTCCTTTCCTATAGCTATAGGAGTCACACCTTCTGCAGTCAGAGATGAGTATTTGCCTGGATAAATAATATAATTAAGTAATTTTTTCTGCATTTCATCAGTTTTCAAGATTATAAATTCCACTATGGTCAATACCATTCAAACATGAGACCAGATGTCTTCATGTTTACAATACATTATTTTGGCACAGCTTCCCAATACACAGTCATGGAAAATCTTATAAGGAATGCTTTCATGTAAGTGTACCCTGGTGTCTTTGTCAGCTTAGGCCATTTGAAACTGCATAGTTTTAAATTAGATACCCAAAGGTTCATTCTGCTCACTATATCCTAACAGAATGTCTAACTCACATGCTAATTTAGCTTCTATCTCTCACTCCTTTTACAGAATCACAGAATCAAAGAAGAAAAGATATCTAAGACCACTTAGTTCTTAATCTAATACTGCCATCTACTCCACCAAATCCCCAGGTGCCACCTCTACGTGTCTGTTACATACTTCCAGGGATGGTGACTCAACCAATTCTCTATTCCAAGTCTGTTCCAATATTTGACCACCCTCTCAGTGAAGAAACTTTCCCTAATATTCAATCTAAACCTCCCCTGATAAAGCCTGAGGCCACTTCCTCTTGCCATGTCACTTGTTACATGGGAGAAGAGGCTGACCCTCACCTCATTACAATCTCCTTTCAGACAGTTGTACAGGGCTGTAAGGTTTCCCTTGAGCCTCCTTTTCTCCGGCTCTCCATGACCAGCTCCCTCAGTTGTTCCTCATCAGACTGCGTTCCAAACCTTTCAGCAGTTTCATTGCCCTTATCTGGACTTGCTCAACAACTTTCTTGTACTGAGGAGCGCAGAACAGGACACAGAACTCAAGGCGTGGTCTCAGCAGTGCTGAGTATAGGACAACCACTGTCCTGGTCCTACTGGCCTCACTATTGCTGGCACAGGCCAGGATGCCACTGGCCTTCTTGGTCACCCGGGCACACTGCTGGCTTACTTTCAGCTGTTGTTGACACTCCCAGGTCTTTCACCTCTGCACTGGTTTCTAGCCACATTTCTCCAACTTACAGTAAGGGATTGTTGTGACCCAAGTGCAAGACCTGGCATTTGGCCTTGTTGAACCTCATACAACTGGCCTTGGCCCATGGATCCAGGCTGTTCAGATCCCTTTGCAGAGTCTTCCTGCCCTCCAGCAGGTCAGCCTGGTATCATGCGCAAACTCACTGACAGCGCACTCGATGACAGCGCATCCTGATCATTGATAAAGATATTAAACAGGACTGGACCCAATACTGACCCCTGGGGAGCACAACTAGTGACTATTCTCCAAAACTATTTAAATCTATTCACCACAATGGAGGTGCGGTGAGCTGGGTCACCCAGCCAGTTTTTTAACCAGTGCAGAGTGCACCTGTCCTAACCACGATCAGCCGGTTTCTCCAGAAGAATGCTGTGGGAGAGAGTGTCAAAGGCTTTACTGAACGAAAAGCATCCACAGCCCTTCTCTCATCTACTAAAGAGGTCACTCTATCCTAGAAGGACATCAGATTAATTGAGCAGGATCCGCCTTTCCTAAATCCATGCTGGCTGGTCCTGATGCCCCAGTAGTCCTGCATGTACCACATGATGGCAGTAAGGTTGATCTCCTTCATGACCTTCCCCAGCACAGGTCAGGTTGACAGGCCGGTAGTTTTCCAGATGCTCCTTCCAACCTCGTTCCAGATGAGCGTCCCACTGGACAACCTCTGGTTGTCCGGGACCTCCCTTGTTTTCCAGGACTGCTGGCAAATGATTGAAAGAGGCTTGGTGAACTCTTGTGCCAACTCCAACAGGACAACCTAATCGTGTTAGTTTAAGCAGGTCTTTAATAAAATGGTTTAACTGCTATGCTGTTTTCAATATTGCAGGGAGACAGGGCTGACAGCAGCACAGGAAGAACAACATCTTCACTTGGGTAAAGGAAAAGCACTGCTAGAAACTTCCCACATTCACGCTGAGTGCAATTCTGGATGACAAGTGAGTATGACACTACAGCATGACCCTCACTAAATTCTACATTTCAGTCCTTCAGAGGTGAGAAGGAACCTCAGCTCATGCTCAGCATGGGCTTTATTAAGGCTTCTAGTGTCCTGGAATCCTGGAGAGAAACCTTAAGGACCATTACCTCATTATCTGATTGAGCAGGCATCTCCAGTTTTCACACCTTCTTATACAGTTATGCTTGGCTTCATTATTCTTCCTTACTTCCTCCAAATGAGTTTTGCAATGAATTCACATAACACTGATAGGGAAAAAAAAATACCCCTTATCTTAGAGGGAAGAGAAGCATGAACAGGGCTAGGAAAAGTTGATTTTAACTTGATGGGCTTAGTGCCTTAAGAGGATCTGATAATTATGAATGTAGAAGTTTGTTTCTTAGATTCTAACTTTTAAATACAGTTTTGTCTTATACCCTTGTATATTTATTACAAAACCTCAGAAAGGATCTTTTGTTCAAAAGATTTGGGTTAGAAAAAAGGATAAAGAAACCAGTTTTTCCAAGTGAACACATCTTACTTTAAGATTGGTTCAACTAGTTAAACATGTTGCTAATAAACTGCAGTTGTGGGTTTGATCCCTTTATAGACCATTCACTTAAGAGCTGGACTTGATGACCCTTGTGGGTCCCTCCCAACTCAGAATATTCCATGATTCCTCTTTTGTCTCAGGAAATGGCCATGTCCCACACAGGTCTATCAGTTCAAGAAGTCCCTTTTCTCCCTGCCTTCCTAGTAAAGGGTATAAAAAGGAAGAGTGAGCAATGGACCTACTGCAGAAAAATGGACGTATAAACTCGTATGCACACATATAAAGTACATACCATGTATGACCACCCTTTGATGTCCATAGAAGTTCTAATTGCTGAAGCTCATACTATCAAACCTAACCCACTGCTTAGTGTGACAGTTGTCAAGCTGCTCACACACTCACTGTATTTACCAGGTTTAGTTGTGGGGGTTTTTTAAAGCAGACCGGCATGCACGAATCAAACAACTGTTGAAATATAAGTCTCCATGGATACATGCATACCTAATGCATGTAGGGAGTGAAGACATTTTCTAGACATTTTTGACAGACCAACTAAACATGAAACCTTAACTTTCTGGAAAAGCTTCTTGAATAGATTCAAAGCAGCATCCTAATTAGAGGAACTTTTGCCCTGTGACTCCAGGGGCAACAGGCTGTGTCCTGCCTAGCACAGCAGGAACTGAAATCTGACATTATCTAACAGCTATTTACCAGCCCATATAAAATGAACTGACACGGTTAATATAACCTACACAGACCTATAGTCAAGAAAATTGGAATACCTTTTACTCTTAAATACAGCAAAAGCGACAAGCAAATGCTGTAATTCTGTCCTGGAGTGCAGTCATGGGTCAATATCTACGTAAGAAACGCATTTTAGTGTTCTGCTGAACGGTTTCTGGAATATGGTGTCCACTATTAATTTTCACATTTTTGAGAGTGAAAAATCAGTTCAGCTAGAGGAAATTTAGTTGAAATTCACATGTTCATGAATGACATTCTCAGAAGCTATTGTCACATACTCTCATCTAACAAATTGTACAATAAACATTTTTTTAAAAGTTTAGCCACACTAAGAACTCTTGCACTTTATTCTAACATCATCTACTAAAATACAGAAATTATATATCTCTCAATAGCTTCTTTCTCTTTTCTCTAGTCAGACAGACTGCACACTCTGTATTTCAAGCATGTTAGCTGAGTTTCAAGAAGAAGTCTGGTATTGTATGCAGTTCTTTATATTTTACATTCTTCTTCCATCTCCAGTGACCAGGGTTAAGCAAAAGAGAATGAACATTATAAGACAGACAATGAAATCTTTGCTTCCACCTGGCATTGAAAATTCCTTACCTTTGTCTTCCCAGGATTAATACTGTTTATCTTTAAAGTGCAATAGAAGGAGCACTACATGGTTCTGCACCTAAAATCACTCTTACTAATCACATCTCTTAAGTTATGTAACAATTGAGACTATGTTGTAATAAAATTCAAGCAATGCTGAAGGATTATAAAGTCAGAAACCATTTGTTGTGTGGATGGCTAATAGAAAAATGGCAGCTGCATTTCCATAGCTGCTGAGGTCCCTCCCCTTCTTTGATAATCATCTGCTTCTCCAGGATTTACAGGGACTTTATACCAGTTACCAGCAAATAAGGAAAAGTTTTCTTGGTACTTCTCTGACCATGATTCTGTATTTCTCAGTGCACAGATAATTAGCCTGTAACTTAAAAACTCCTACAAGTTTAATCATAATATCTTTATAGTACTGAAAACAGAATATATGAATGCACATTGAGAACAGACCACTAAAGTTAGGTCTGGTTAAATATTCTCCAGTTGCTGGATGTGATATGTAATATAAAGTTAATTCGCGTTTGGTCTGAGTTAAACTTCGTAAAATATAAAATGTACTTGGGATTTGAAAAGCGGAATGTGAGGGGGACATGGAGGATTGAGAAACAAGGGGGGGAGTTTCTGCAGGGAAACCATCAGAACACTCGTTTACTCAGTGAATAGACGGAGTGACCAGATAAGACATGTCCCCCCGGAGATGAACCTGCTAACAACGCAGCGATCAACACCAGATAGGTATCTTATCTGCTCCAGCTGAGTTTTACATCTCTAAACACCACTCCAGAAAAAGCAATCAAGACATTGTTCCACCCCAGGAAATCTATTCAACTGACCAGAGACATGGACATGAATACCTGATGAAGCAAAAAGGGACACGAGAAGTAAGGTAGCTTCTCATCCTTACCAAAGGACTGTATATAAACCAGCAGCTCGAGACATACTATGTGAACAGGGCAGATTCGGAGTGATAGGGTCTGCTTCTGTGTTCACCCAGCGCCGAAACCCAGGGTTTGACGCGGTTCCTTTTAATTGTGGCTGTTAGAGACTGAGTTTAAGTCTCGAAATAAAACTCTGTATTTTGATTCACGAAATTGGGCTTGATCATTTATTACAATCTGGTGACCCCGACGTGATGGTCTGATTTCGGGACCCCTGGACCGCCGTCTCCGGCCAGGAGGCGCCCCGCTGATTTCAGCGGTCTGGCAGAGCTGGGAAACCCCGTGGAACCGATCAAACCACAAGTGGAACTTAAGCCAAAAAGCCACAATTAAAAGGAGGATAGGTGAGATCAGAGCTCTTTATAGATGTT
The DNA here is from genome assembly GCF_015227805.2 of Hirundo rustica. NCBI lineage: Eukaryota > Metazoa > Chordata > Aves > Passeriformes > Hirundinidae > Hirundo > Hirundo rustica. The sequence goes on from NC_053488.1 coordinate 66,034,143, forward strand.
AGCAACCACACAGCACATGGAGTATTAACACAAGATTGGGCAGGGGACAAGAAACCTGTAGGTTATGTTTCCAAGTTACTTGACCCTATGAGTAGGGGATGGCCCACATGCCTACAGGCAATTGTGGCAGTAGCCCTGCTGGTGGGAGAGGCTAAGAAAATAACCTTTGGGGCTCCATTAATAGTAAATACTCCACACAGCGTGAGGACCATCCTACAGCAAAAAGCAGATAAATGGCTTACAGACGCTAGACTTCTAAAATACGAGGCCATACTCATCCACGCGCCTGAATTAGAACTAAGGACAACCACAGCCAAAAACCCAGTCGAGTTCCTCTTTGGAGAAGCCTCGGAAGGGCTCAGCCACAATTGCGCTGAAATAATAGAACTCCAAACCAAGATTAGGGCAGATTTAGAGGAAGAAGAGCTGGAGGAAGGGGAAAAATGGTTTTGTGGATGGATCAGCCCGAGTTTTAGAAGGGAAAAGGAAACCAGGCTACGCTGTCATAGACGGAAAAACAGGAAAGGTAGTAGAATCTGGCCCTTTAAGCACATCCTGGTTAGCACAAGCGTGTGAACTATATGCAGTCTTGCAGGCTCTAAAGGGGCTAAAAGGAAGGGTAGGGACCATTTACACGGATTCAAAATTTGCCTTTGGAGTGGTTCACACATTTGGGAAAATTTGGGAAGAAAGGGGACTAATGAACACCCAAGGGAAAGGTCTAGTACATGAGGGTTTAATAAAACAAATTTTGGAGGCTATAAGGGAACCCAAGGCTATCTCAGTAGTATATGTAAAAGGGCATCAGATGGGGATGCAATTCAGAACAAGAGGAAACAATCTAGCAGATCAGGAGGCAAAGAGGGCAGCACTCCTAACCCTAAATATTCCAGAAACCAGAGAAGGTGAAACCCAGGAATTCCCTCCCTGTCCCTCCGAAAAGGAGGTGGAGGAATACAAAAAGATAGGAGGGATATTAGAAGATGGGAAGTGGAAACTACCAGCTGGTAGAGAATTAATACCAAAGGAATATGCTAGAAAAATCTTGAGAAGGCTGCACTTGCAGACCCATTGGGGAGCACAAGCTCAGGCTGAACAATTTTTGAAGTTCTTTGGATGCAAAGGAATCTATGAAATAGCAAAACAGGAGGTCCAAGGATGTATGACATGTCAGAGGACAAACAGATCTAGGACCCGGCAGGTATCCCCAGGGGGACGCCCTTTAGCATACCACCCATTCGGGAGAATCCAAGTAGATTTTACAGAATTACCAAAAATTGGGAGGCATCGATATTTATTGGTAATGGTAGATCAGCTAACCCACTGGGTAGAAGCGTTCCCTAGTCCTTGGGCCACGCCCAAGTGGTTGCTAAGAAACTACTGGAGGAAATAATACCAAGATACGGGATTGCAGACTACATTGATTCAGACCAGGGGACGCACTTCACCTACAAAATCATAAAACAATTGGCAAATGCCCTAGGAATCCGGTGGGAATATCATACGCCCTGGCACCCCCAGAGCTCAGGATGGGTAGAAAGAATGAATCAAACATTAAAAGCTCAATTATCAAAACTTATGCTTGAGACCAAAATGTCATGGGTGAAGTGCCTCCCCCTTGCACTTTTAAACATCAGGACTCAACCCCACTCAGGAACAGGGTATCTCCCTTCAAGATGCTTTATGGAATGCCACATGAACATGGAATGCCAGTGGGACATCCTTGGGTTGAGGATTGTCAGATACAATCTTATCTTGTATCAATTAATAACAATTTACAGGAGCTTCGAAAGCGTGGTCTGATATCACAGAGTACACCCTTAGGATTTGCCATCCATGAAATCCAGCCAGGAGACAAGGTGTTAATCAGGACGGGGAGAGAAACGCCATTAACTCCTCATTGGGAAGGACCTTTCCTCATCCTCCTGACCACAGACACTGCTGTCAGGACCGTGGAAAAAGGCTGGACACACACTTCCCAGGTGAAAAGGGTCGAACAACGAGACAGCACTCTGGAGTGGAGAGTAACCTCGTCGCCAGGAGACCTGAAGCTGAGAATCCACAGACACACTCAATGACCAACAAGCATACAATAAGTTGTCTTCAAGTCGGGTGTACCTGTTATCCTTTCATTCATTTTAAGTGTGGTTATTGTAAAGAGATTTGGGTAGCACATTGTTTCAGAGGGTTCAGACCTTGGGGCCTGTGTAAAAACTGTTTAGAGAAGGAGAGGCAGCTAACGAGCTTTTTCCTAGCCCTTGCCACTGCGAGAGGTATATTGGAATTAGATTCTCCAGACTGGTTCCTAATATTCAGAGACTGGTTAACGGGCAAACGAAATACTAAAGCCGAACCTTTAGCAATCGAGTGTAGGAGGGCGGTCAAAGTGCCCTGTAGAGCAGCACAAATAAAGTTGGCCACGTGGGGCACTTATAAAAGATGGTAGGCCAACAGGTCAGACTATGGAGGCCCGGAAGAATACCCTTGCTGCCTAGAAGATGGATTACCTCGCCGCTGGTGGCAACCTGGTGGGCGGAGGCAAAGGCAGAGGGGTACACCTATGGGTATTCCTAATGATCCTGAGCCTAGTCGTGTGCCACATGAATGGCCTCCACAGCCCTAACAGAAAAACGGGACAGGAAAGACAGTGCCTGAAAGAGACTCAGAGAGAGCCTACCTTGAGCCAGAATGTAACTTTTCGGGTACATTTTAATTGCCCAGGGATTCAGCAAATGGGGCTTTGTAACCACAACGGGAGTTGGTTCAAAATATGTAGATTAAAGGAAGGAACCATATACCATGACCCGGTGGCAGTATCTAGGAAAAAGTGGGATATAAGCGGCAGGCCCATAATCCCTATTTGTGATAAATGTAATAAAACAGTGTGGGTTGGGGGCAAGAAAGAATACACCTTTGTGGCATACTTCCAAGTGAACAAACTATGTTATGATCAGAGTAAATTAGGAATGTATATGATGAATGGAAAAACCTATTGAGTAGGGAATAATGTGAAACTTAATACAGTTTCCCTAAACAGCGGGCCCATCATATTAGATCTGCTAAAGGAAAATAATGAAAGGATTTGCTTGAAGCTAGAAGGAACTTTCTGCTTCTCCAAAAATGATGAAGGGATGGACCCAGAAAACAAAATACAGAAAGTGGCTCAGGAATTGAAAAGGCGAGAGTCAGAAGTGAAAAGAAAGAGGATGGAACAAGAGAGAATAAGGACACTGAGTGAACAATACAAACAATTAGAAAAACAGTATAGTGATTGGGGTTTGCCGGCCTCTAGTAAAAATCTTTTTATAGAGCTAATGCAGGAAATTTCCACCGAATTAGGATTGTCAAATTGTTGGATTTGCAGGGGACTAAAATCAGCAGAGAAATGGCCCTGGAAAGGTGAGACTTTGGCTCCAGAACAGTTTCTAAAATGGGACAATCAAATGATAAAAACTATGTCACGGCCTGGAGGGTGGATCTTAGACCAAAGAATAACAGGGACAATATGCATCAGTAGAGAGGGAAATAGGTATACCGAAATAGTGGGATATACCCCTTGCATATCCACCCTGGCTGTCAATTCTAATAACAAAACTAGGATCTGGCAACCTGAACCACATGCAGGATATTGGAGTAAAAAGAAGGGAAAGGAATGTGATTGGATTAACGAAGTTGAGTTAAGCTGGAATAAATTTGCTGGAGCCTACCAATTCTTGGGGAACCTAAAAGATTTTTGGGAAATGCCCGAAAACACAGAGATTAAATGGAAAGCCCCAAGTGGAATTTATTGGACATGTGGGAAAATGGCCTATAGTGAGCTACACCGCAGATGGAAGGGGTCTTGCACTTTAGGGATGATCAGACCTTCCTTTTTCAGGCTACCCAGATCAGAAAGCAACCTACTAGGTGCCCCGCTATATGAAACTCTAAACAGACAGAAAAGGGAATTAAAAAGAGAACGCCCGAATGCAGGAGGAAACCAAAAATGGGGAAGCGAGGAATGGCCTGCGGAACGAATAATAGAATACTATGGCCCTGCAACTTGGGCCCAGGATGGCAGTTGGGGTTACAGAACCCCAGTCTATTTACTAAGTAGATTAATCAGATTGCAAGCCGTGGTAGAAATAGTCTCAAATCGCACTTCGGGCGCATTAGAGTTACTGGCCCAGCAACACTCACAAATGAGAGCTTTCATTTATCAGAATAGGATTGCCCTGGACTATTCGCTAGCAGAGGAAGGAGGGGTCTGTGGGAAGTTCAATGAATCAGAATGTTGCATAGAAATAAATGATTATGGAGAAACTATCAGAGGCCTAGCAGACAAAATGAAGAAGGTAGCACATGTCCCAGTTCAAAAGCGGAATTCAATCCTCCAGGCCTCTTGGTGGGACCAATTGTTTGGGACTGGGGCTTGGTGGAAGAAAGTGGGATTCTTAATTTTATGTTCAGAGGCAGGAGTCATCTTTCCACCATGTCTAATACCATGTCTCATTCGACCCATACACACAGTAGTACAAGGTATGCAAATTGCAGCGTTACCCACTGATCCAGAATTAGCCACAGGGGGCCTTGGCAAGACCAGTAAAATATCAAAAATCATGAAACTGAATGAGGAAAGAACCAGGGCAGCAGAAGTTTTGGACAAATTCGAAACCCGAGTAAAAGAAGAAGAGAAGTGTAAGAAATATTGTGATTCATCAGAAAAAGCGTGGGATGACTAAAGAGAAGATTTTTAAGAAATATGTGATGGGTTTCTTTGTTCAGTAGGTTTATGTTAAGAGGTTTTTTTGTCAAAAAGAAAAAAAAAAGCAGTAACAGGAACACGAATTAAATATGTTTATATAGAAGGGGAGGGATTGTGATATGTAATATAAAATTAGTTCACGTTTGGTCTGAATTAAACTTCGTAAAATATAAAATGTACTTGGGATTTGAAAAGCGGAATGTGAGGGGGACATGGAGGATTGAGAAACAGGGGGTTTCTGCTGGGAAACCATCAGAACACTCATTTACTCAGTGAATAGAAGGAGTGACCAGATAAGACGTGTCCCCCCCGGAGATGAACCTGCTAACGATGCAGGACGCAGTGATCAGCACCAGATAGGTATCTTATCTGTTCCAGCTGAGTTTTACATCTCTAAACACCACTCCAGAAAAAGCAATCAAGACATTGTTCCCGCCTAGGAAATCTATTCAACTGACCGGAGACATGGACATGAATACCTGATGAAGCAAAAAGGGACACGAGAAGTAAGGTTGCTTCTCATCCTTACCGAAGGACTGTATAAAAGCCAGAAGCTCGAGACACACTTTGTGAACAGGGCAGATTCGGAGTGATAGGGTCCGCTTCTGTGTTCACCCAGTGCCGAATCCTGGGGTTTGACATGGTTCCTTTTAATTGTGGCTGTTAGAGACTGAGTTTAAGTCTCGAAATAAAACTCTGTATTTTGATTCACGAAATTGGGCTTGATCATTTATTACACTGGAAAAACTCTGCAGTTCCATGTTGACTCCCTTCATTAGTTACTTTCTACAGGTTTTACTTGTATCACACAACAGGAGGAGATATCCAGCCATGATTTACAGGCTTTCAGGAGCTCTCCTGGCTGCCAAGAGCTTTCAAAGATGATTGTGAGCAGCCACTGCTAGATGTCCATCAGCTCTCTCAGCACTCATGGATGTATCCCATTAGAAGCCATGGATTTATACATGTCAAATGTACCTAGATGTTCTCTAATTGAATTCTCCTTGACCAAGGGAAAATCTTCCTTCCAATATTTCTGGGCCCTGGTCTCTTGGGTTGCAGATTCATAAGGGCTGCTCTTGTCAGTGCAGACTGATGCAAAGATGGCATTCAGTAACCCTGCCTTCTCTGCTTCCTCTTGTTTAGTAACATGTCTGCCATTATCCTTTGTTTTCTTCTTGTTATTTATGCATTTGAAAACCATTCATTAAATTAAAGCCTATTCATTTTAATAACATTATTCTGAGCTTCATTAAAAGAAAAATATATCTACAACACTTAGGGATGGTAAGGTTTTCTACATCCCCTGCTTAGCAATTTGTCCTTAAAAGAGCAACAGAGGAAAAAAGCACCAGCCCCAGTCTAAGCACACCATATTTCCAAAGCAGTCTTGCTCACCAACAGGACAGCAATGGGACACCAAAGCAGGGCACATCCAGGGAGGTTTAGGAACTGTCTTTGAGATGCTTGCTTTACTGAGCAATTCTTCCTCTTTGGGAAATTTCCCTGGAAAAAGCCCAGTAAGAAAGAAAGCCAAAGGACTTGCTAATGGGTGTTTTGTTAAAAAAAAAAAAAAAAAAAAAAAAAAAAAAAAAAAAAAAAGGTTCATAAAGGTACTGGATAGAAGACACTGATGTTAATGTCATGTCATATTACTCCATTCAGCAACACCATCTGGAATGAGTTACTGTATGTTTGGTACTGGACCGATATTTGTCTCCAATGACGTGTACGTTCCTTATTTAGTATTTTTTCCTATTTAGTTTAGATTACTGAAACTGCTGCAGTTTAACTCTACAAAAATTCCATCAAAAAAGAGAACATCTAGACCACGGCCTCTGTTCTTCAGTTTGTGGGTTTATTGTTGTTGGGGTTGTGGGGTTTTTGTTTGTTTGTTTGTTTTGGGATTGGTTTTTTTGTTTGTTTTTTCCCCCTAAGGAGCTTTTACTGAATAATAACCAGTTTGCTTTGGGGTCATATAAGCTCCCTCAGCTTGTCTTTCAACACAGTGCGCAAACAAGGAAAAAAAAGGTGAGATTTTCACTCTTCCATCAGACATGGCCTACAGGAACTATCTAATTTGAGTAGAGAGTTCTCATGGTGCAAATTATGCTGCAAAGCATGAAGAAACTGAGGAAATCAGGACTTTTGCAGTTAGCCTTGATCCTCTCCTTAGACCGCAAACAGCTTTGGCCAGTAGGGATGGTCTGGTGGTTTCCCTGGGGACTGCGGAACTGGCCAGCCTGGGCAAGTTCCTGAGCATAGCTACCAGCTAAACCTGGCACAAACTGAGCTCTGTAATCCCTTTTTCTTCTCTGCAGCTCGCCCAGCCCTTTACAAACAGAAGCAATAAGTACTTCTCTGCTCTACACAGTACATAGAGAAGAGGCCTCAGCAGCTGTTAGGACATACTGACAGAAGTGGAAGGGGAGAGCTAGATGGGCAACAGCTGCAGGCAAGGCGGCCTGACAGCTGGAACTTCCCACAAGGGCAAGTGCTGCCCTGGCCAGGAGACCATCAGGAGGACGAGAGCGGAGTGCCTCTTCTAAGGAGCCCGCGCCCCTCACTGCCCTGCAGCACTTCCCTGCCCACCGCCATCTTCCCGAGCCTCCTCACGCCGCCATCTTGCCCGGTGGCGCAGTAGGCGGTGTGCGGGCGAGGGGCGCCACCTGGCGGCGCGCGCCGGGAGCGCCGGCGGCGGGCTGAGGGGAGGGAGCTCTGCGGGGGAGACCCGGCCCGGCCCGGCCCGGCCCGCCGCGGGCCCTCTGCCGCAGCGTTTCCCGCTTTTAACGTGTCGGAAGGCAGCGGCCACGGCAAGGAAGGGAGCCGTACCGATCGCATCTCGGCTTTTCCGCTGAATCTCCCCTCGCAGGCTTGTAGTTCCCGGCATGCAGGTTGTTTTCTGTACTAAAAGCAAAACTGACTTCAGCAGTAATAAATACAGCCCTGTTGTTATTTCAAGTAGCTGCATATTAGCTTTTGCTGAACTAAATTCAGTATCTGAAGGAAGAATAAAGAAACATCGCCCATTATTATAGATGATTTTAAATTAAGTATTTTATGACTGTCTTGGTTTGAAAAGACAGGTATCTGCTAGGGAGAGGCGGGCCTCTCTAGCAATGGGGAATTCCAATCCCTTCCCTCCGTGTTATTATAATTTGGAAGATTAAAAAAAAAAAACAACAACTTTTCAGTCAGAGCTATGGGGAAAGGAATAACAGTTCTTTACTAGTAAATATAACAGGACAGACAAACAACAGCAGCAATAATAATAATAATAATAATCAGAACCAAGAACCCCGAGGGGCTTTGTCTCACAAGTCCCGGGCAGTCTGATCTCTTGGGATCCCAAGAGCACCAAGCCGAAACGGTGGAAACTCCAGGGGCTGATGGCTGGAAACGGTGAGTTGTCCTGGCAGGCAAAGTGAGCAGTGCTGAAGAAGCTGCAGCAGCTGGACCCGGGCTGACCCAGATCCAGCAGGGCAGGCGAAGAGCTCCGAATTCCTGGGTGCTCCAGCAGATGATAGAATTCCCAGGACCAGACTCTCCGTCAACAGTGGACCCTTACGCAGCCAGCGGTCGCTCAACCGTCCTCGCTGGAAAACTGAGAGCAGAGAGACCACCACCCTCAGCTCCCCCTAAACTAAGTGATCTACTTCTTTTTGTACGGGTCAAGCACCCTTTAAGCATCAGTATTTAGTCTCCTAGCAACTTATGGGGAGAAAAATTCCACAGGAAAACTTAACCCCCAACACACATGCATGCACCTATAAGGAGTCCTATTTATTCTTACTGTTATTCTTTCTCTATAGCACGACAAATACTTAATGTGTCGTTGCATATAGTTTCTAGAGAGTAAAATACAGTGAAATATGTAGTCATTTTTTACAATTCATGACGATTTCTAGCCTGAACATTTTCTTGCAAGACTTATGTTGAATATTAAAGTTTTCATATGAATTTAAAAAACTTCAGTGTGCAAATACATTTTATAGTTATATAGCATATCTCACCTTAGAACTGAGCAGCTAATGCAGCTCAGTAGCAATGAAATCTTTGTAATCTATTTTTTCCTAATATCTAGTTTGTGATTTTGTCATTACCTTGCAGCCTTTATTCAAAAATAGGAAATTTGAAGAGACAAATTCAGCAAATTACACTAACACAGAGTAGGTCTAGGACAGAGTTGGAATTGTTTCTCTGGTGGGCTGGCCTATGATATTATATTAGTACTATGCCGTCTGCATTTTCAAATTGCAGAAAGTCTTCAGCATAGCCCACCAGACCATTCAAAATCTCTACTAATAAGGATACCAGTTTCCTTTACATTTTCACTGGCATCCTTGGAGCATTTTAGTTTCAGTCACCTGAGTCAGTGGTAATAGCCTTTGGATATGTTATTTCCCACCTCTCTGCTTCTTTTCCCCTGTGAGTTTTGGTCTGTTCACATTTAAAGACTTCCCTTAGTTATAAACTGTGGCAGACCCCTCAACTGAGACTAGGATATGAAATTTTTAAACCTGAGCTTTGGAAATGGCAGCCCTAGGGATTGAAATACCACCACCACTTCATTACAAAAACAAATGCAAGTCTGTATTTAAAAGTCCAGGCATTTAAAACTCCTAATTTAAGTAACTATCATAAGTAAGTTTATTTTAAATGTCTGCATGAGTGCAGTAAACTGCCTCCTTGGCATTGTTTCAGGAACAATTTAGTAGGACGTACTACTAACACTGAACTGTGCTTATAGAGAGGTGTAACATGCCATAACTGTTTCAATAGCAGCCAAATTACTATCCTTAATCCTGGCAGTTATGATAGGCTATAGTCCCCCCATATTTAGCAGAGTAATGAGGTCCAACTACAGGTAAAAACAGAATTTAGAAAGTCACTAACTATTTATAGCAGAATAGTGATGCATCTGGGATTATATATATATATATATATATATATATATATATATATATATATATATAATTTTTTTTTTTTTTTTCCCCTGGTGCTGAATGCCTAATATACTCTAGGGAAGGAGAAATTCTGATTACAGTTCTGAAGCCAGCAGTAGCTAAAGGCTTGTGGACCCACATGGGCCCAATAGAAGGATATGCAAACTGAAATGTTTCATCATTCTGATTTGTCTGAATCATATAAATCTATTACAATTCAAATTATTTTTCTTATAATTTGTTCTTGATATAAATTTTCTTTCATTCAACACTGTGATGAAACCAGAATGAAAAAGTTGTTTCTAGAGAATTCACCTTCTTGGTGATATTTCTTTTGTATGGCTCTAACCATGAGTATTGTTACCTTTAACTTAAAGTGGGATGTGATTTGCCGCCAAGGCAGAACAGAAATTCTACAGCAACAGTAAATGAATGTCACAAGACAGAATTATGTTTGTGATTCCTGCCATGCTAGCACTAAAGAAGTTCAGAAAATGTATTCTTGAATTAACTAAAAGTTTTAATAGAAGAGCAACATCTTAGCCAACAATACACTACAAAACAGACTATGTTAAGATTGGTAAAACTTAACCTGGCTAAATCAGTTTCTGGACTTGCAAAAATTTCATTACAGAAAAATGATAAAATTATTTCTGTAAAAATGTTGCATTACCAGAGTTTCCCTCTATGACTAATGATACATGATCATTGTCATCTTTGTTCACAGTTTTGATTTTTCTCTCTCGGTTTTTGTTCCGGGATTCAGGTGGTTTGAGAGCCTTTTTGCCTTCTGCAAAGCTCTGAGCCAGATGCAAGAAAGAGACGGAGTCTTCAGGTTCTGATTTTTCAACATTGCACGCTTTGTTTATTGCTTCTTATCTTACAATTTTCTCAGTGCCCAACAAAGGTCTGTGCAGCTGCTCGGGCATCTGGTGACTCCTCCCAGACTGGGCTGTTGCTGTCTTCTATACTAATTGTTACGTGTTCTTTATTTATCATTATTTGCCAATTTATCATTATTTGCCAATACCTATCACTTATACTAACCAGGTTATCCCTACTTTGACCCAATCTCTTGAAACTACTTTGTGCCACTGTCACTGCAGAAAATGGAGTGAGAGAAGAAGAAAGAAGAAGCAGGAGACAACGCCCCAAATCCTCCATCTTTCTCCCATTCACTTCCATACTAAAAACCCAAACCTACTGTTTTCTCACCCTGTGATAAGCTAAACTACTATCTTTCACACTCTTGTGGCTTGCAATCCATCCCACAGTGCAGGAAGCCTTTCCCATGGACTGAGATCAAAGCCACTGTCCCCCTGGGCTCTGTGCCAGGGTCCCAGACCCCTCTGTCCAGGTCTCTGATCCTCCAGGGCAGCCAAAGGAATGCCCTGGACTCCAACATTTCTCAACGTATCAGGTAGAAACTTGCATTGCCCTTCTGCATTGCTTAAAACACTAATAATACAGCTTGCTTGAATTCCAGCAGTTCATGAGACAGCTGAGCCTTCTGTTGCATCAACACATGTTTTTTTGCTCTTTTTCAAGTTCTCAGACCAGCCAATTTTTTCAGCACACCCTAAAGAAAATGGGAGACTGCATTCACTAGAGAAGGCAGCAATAACAAATTTTGGTGACCATTGTAATGTGTTGTAATGCATTAATTGGGTTTGTATTTGTAATGTTCTTTTCTATCTGTCCCTGCCCAGCAGTGCACATCCCCCTCACTGAGATGTAATCTAATCCTGTGTCCTCCTACTGAACACTTATTGGGCGAGGCCTCTGGGGTCTCGCCTCTGGGCCCTGCCCCCTGGGGAAAAAGCCGTGGCAGGGGAGGGGCCAGCACTCTCTGGCATCGGCAGTCTATTGGGTAGGGTGTCAAAGCTGAGCAGGACATAAGAATAAAAGCAGAAATACCCAACCGAAGTCAGAGAGTCAAGACTATTCCTTTACCTTTGGCAGCCATCTAGTCTCGTGGGGAAGGTTACAGTAATGTAAGACAGATGATCTGCTTGATGGCATAAGCTAAGTCCAGGAGTGCTTGGCTCTTGTAATTTTTCATTTCATACATCTAATGAAGAGTAAATATGTGTGTGTATATATATGTATCTCACAATTATGAGTACCACTCCACCATTCATTCCTAGCAAGGAAGGTTCATATTTCCTTGAAGGTCCTTTTGTCCTTCTCAACTAAAGCAGACCAAACTGATGATTGACGCCTTTTTTTTTTAATTTTTTTTTGGGGGGGGGGGGGGGGGGGGGCAGGGGGCTAATGAACTCTGCTGCTCTACTTTCTTTCCTACTTGCCTATCAAGTGCAGTTCTGCATAACTGCTCATTGCTGCTCCCAGTACTGAAGAAATCACAAGACCATTTTGCACTCTATATTGTGCCAGCAGCATTCAGCAAGTCTTTTGTCTCTCAGCTAGTTTCTCTTTGCAATCAGGATTACCAATCAGAAAAAAAGGAGACAGCAGAGCACTTGAAGTATGTCTACATCTCACCAGTCATTTTCGACCCCAAAATCTAGTGAAACGTGTTTGTTCAACACAGAGGTACAAGGGCTTGTGGGATATGGGGTTATATTCGTTAAAGTTGTAAAGGCTTACGTTCACCAGAAGACCCTGTGGGGAAGGCAGATGGCTGGAGGTCAGTTGGGAGTGAGAGGCAGTTATGAGGAGGAACACATGGACAGCAGACTGCAGCTGAGCAGCCAATGGGTACCCCTCTTCTCCTCTTCTTCTGGTTCTGTCCACTGGAAACTAAAGCTCTGTAAGGGGTTTATTTCTACAGTAAAGGAGTCTTCTTCAGATGCGTAAGAGGGTCCATGTCTCTTTGCTCCCCATTGCTAAAAGGACTGTCTCGCTGTGAGATGTCAGGTAAACCTTTCTTCTAACAGCTCTGTTCTGTGATCCTGTTGCTACTCTTTCTTTCACCTCCTACCCTGGATACTCTTTAATCCTTTAACCACAAACATTTCTGCTATTTAAATTCTTCCAGAATGCATATAACCTGTGGAACTGCTGGTCGTCCAAGTGTAGACAACTCTACAACAAATTTTCTTTCCCCTTTTCATCTTCCCAGGCTGTAACATTTATATCTCAAAACTTTTGCTTGGCAGACTTACCAAAGCTGGCTAATTCAGGTTTCTGCACACAGTTAAAAAACATAAATGATCCGTATACATTGTGCATGTATTATATGATTTTCTTATATATGATTATATATCATGACTGCTTCTTTAAACAAAAATGCATCCCAGACAGACAGGATTAGGGTGAGAAATGTTGCTTCTTGAGAAGGCTAAAGTCTGGCCCAGTGACTACATGCTGTGGACATAGAGTAATGGAGTAAAATGGTGGTGCTACAGGTGGGTCGTGTTAGTTTTGTTGTTGGAACTGAAGGTAATCTCAGACTTTACTAAGAGATAAGAGAATACTCTTTATAGGACTAGAAAGATCAGGTGTTGATCCTAGTCATTATGATCCCAGTCATAATACACAGAGATGTAGCTATGGCATAGACTCTTTCTGTTTCAGATTTGGCAGGGGGAGGTCATTGAAGCAGCACCAGGTGTAAGCTGGTTTGAAAATGAAACTTATGTGTTGGGTATTTATTAAACCACTGATAACTCAAAGGAAACAAAAATAAACACTGATTTATTTAAGAGAATGATCTTCTGTTTACCCAAAGCCACACAAATAATTTCCTCTTCAGCTTTACGCTAGCCTCAGTTTTCAAATGGAATTCCCATTTAAATCTCTGACATAATCAGAGCACTTTCGGAGGAGAATTTGACCCTGAGGGAGACAGGAGAACTGGACAGATTTACTAATAGTTATGTGATAAAAACAGTCTTTTCATTAGCCCTTCATGCAGCACAGAGATTGCCTTGAAACATGCCCTAACTAGTGTCAGAAATAGCCAAACCAGAGATGAAAAGCTTCCTTGTACTCAAATGAAAAGGGAAAATAAGACCCTAAGCTATCCTATTACAGTCTTCCTAAAGAGTTTCTCACAGGTCACCTACCAGTGCCCATCCTCACATAGGGCAACAATTGTTGGCGTCACTGCTTGGCACCACCAGGCAGTAGATGCAAACTGACTGACACTGTCAGTTTGCTATCCTACAGTGACACCATCTTACCTTTCTCCGATTGACAGAATGCTCAAATTACTGACTCTGAAGATGGTAGAAAGCATCAGTCTTTCAGCAAAACTTTCATACCCTCTCTCCATGAGTTCCCACTAGCAGCTCCTCATAGCACTGACTTCACTCCTACTTCTACACAGCCAGCTAACTCTTTTCAGTCCGTTGCATGACCACCTAACTTTTCCTCCTCACAACACAGCCAACAAACTCCAACCAATCCTCCACCACCTAACCCACTATTTTATAACACCCAACCTTATTGGACATAGCTGTGACCTATTGAGGGCAAGGCTGTTTCCACTCTTTGGTAATTACTGCAACTGTAACTCATATGGGGCAAGATTGGTGGCAGCACTATCTTTATCCACTCTCCCACAGTCACCATTTAAAATGGCATCCTTTTCCCACCAGCACAGAAGTACTGGACTACCCTGGACATTCACGTTCTCAGGCACCCTTTCTTCCCTTAAATGCAGAATACATTAGCATCAGTTGCATTTTAGGGGCCCACAGAAATTAGTCCTTACAGCCCAGGCGTTTATATGGAAAAAAGAAAAATGAGCAAGTCTCATGATCCCTATGAAGCAAAACTTCAGGAGTTTAGAGAAGAGCAGTTTCTTTCCTGATTTTCCCCATACGGCATATCTAGTTCACCTGCCCTGTCTGTAGGTAGCCTGGTTCTTTACTCCCCTGTTTGACATTGGTAGGAGATTTATCCTATTTCACACTTAGAGGGCTAAGAATTTTGTGTATTCTTCCAAAATGGTTACTTGCATCTCTAAACTTTTCCATGAAATATGGATCAGTTTATGCAGGCTGCATGGGATATAAAGACTAATAAGGTAGGTTTTTCCTTCCAACAGAGATACAGAGAACAAAATACATATAAGTTAAAGGTCATCTCTTAATGGAATAAGCAGCTGGGGCATGACGAGAAGATATGCCTCATCATTTTAATGGCTAGTGGAAGAGGGATATTATGATCCAATACAACACTTGGTCATGGTCAAGCATTAACAAAAACTTATCAGTGGTAAAAAATTAAAGTGCTGATATATATTTTATAAAAATTTCTAAACCCACAGCCAGTCTGAAGCAGAGGCTTTGAAGCAGGGGTGTGATGTGAAACTGGATATGAAACTAAATCAGTTATAATACTGTTCATTTTAAAATACTACTGAAACCACTGATAATCCGAAGATAGTGATAATGTCTGTGTTTCAAGTTAATGATGCATAGAATTCTGCCCCGTCTTGATAATTTCTACTGAAATAGAAAGAAATGAAAATATTTTCTTGTTTGTAAAGAGTAAGTCCTTTACAAAAATCCTTGTTTGCAATTAGAAATTGTTTGGCAAAACATAGTGTAGGAGGGATATCTCTGTGAGGTTTTGAGCAAAGCATTTATATTTTCCTGTCTGGCTCAAATTTTATTTTATTGCATATTTACTCCTGAACATTATTTTTATCTCTTTAATACTTCTATAATTTTTCCCTCTGTCATTATAGCTGAGGTATCCTTGTCATTGAGCAGGGACAGAGTGCTCCACTAGGCAGGAAGATACAGGCAGCAAGGCAAGCAGGTCTACAGTGCCAGAGAAGGGCAATCATGACAGGCCTGTAGATAGTCTCCAGCCAAAAGCAGAAGTTAACAGATGAATACATGGTGATAAGATAAATCCAAGGTAAAGCCAGGAAGCAAATCCATGTGGTCAGAGTCAGGATTCAGATCAACAGGGTTCCTGGCCAGGTATGGGCATTGGTGCAATATAGCTCTGGCAGTAAACAAGTGTGAGAGCCCAGCCTAAAAGCAGATCCTGGAGAAAGGTGAGTAGTCCCTGCAGGGGCTTCTCAGGCAACACTCCTGCATGTGGCTTCCTGGCTGGAGAGCTGCACTGTCCATGTTGGCCCTGAGACCAGATGAGTAGTTTCCAGAAGAGAGGGGCACACTCAGGGAGCATAGCCACTTATAACCCATGTCAGGATTGTGCTCCTTTTTTATTGTTTGCTTTATACATAATACAGAAAAATGAGTTGTTTTTTTTTTTGTTGTTGTTTTTTTTTTTTTTTTTCAGAACTAAGTATCAGAATGCTATGTGAAGATTCACTGGACATCAGGGCTCTAGTTGCTATTTATGTCTTTGAGAATCTCCTTTTGGAATTTTATAAGCCAGGGAATTATTTTATAAGAACTAAAATATAAAGGAAATGAGGGTCTGGAAGAAATATATAAGATGAGAAGATACAGCTCAACTCCTAACTAGTATTTGACAGAGCAGGGCACTGAAATACTTTATGGTATAATCATCTGATGTATCATGCTTCTTGCCAACCAGACTGCACTAGAAATCATTAAGGATTCTACTATGCAGTGTACTCTCTGAAGGGAGAGGGATATCAAAAAACAGGACAACAAGCAATTAGAAGTAGACCTAGACAATATAAAATTGAAATAATGGAAAATGAAAATCCTCTGTATAAAGATGACTTCATACACCCACATTTCTCCTTGCAGTAGGTTCTCAAGTTTTCTATTCTGGAACTAGCACATCATTGGGAAAAGCAAAGACATGTGCCAGGAATTTCAGTTAAAGTGAGCCCTAAATCAGATGGTAGTTGCATGTGACTATGAAAGATACCTTATTTTATTCCCAACAGGTATGTCATATCAGGTGTTTGGGTTTTAAATCAAAATAGGGTGGGGTTTTTTTTCCGACTCTTCCTTTCAGTCACCATTTCAGCTACTATTTCTTGTGTCAAAGCTACAATGCAAGTGGTAGATTGATCTCTGGGTGAAGAAGTTTCTGGCTGCCCAGTGTTTTATGACAGAAGAAAGAGAAGTCTGACTTCAGCATCAAAAGTAATGAACCCAAAGAACCAGAGAATCCTGAATAATAGAGAAATCTTTTCAGGTTCAGTAGCATACAAAAATCTTCTCCCACTAGACTACTTCTGACAACTAGTCAGTCACAAAATATTCTACAAAATGACATAATGCCAAACTGGATGTTTTCAAAGTTTACTTCACTTGGAGGCACAGATTAGAAAAGCTCATTGGGACAAAGACTCCCTCAGCAGAAAGACTGTGATATTAAAGACTGATTTTTACTTCTCTCTGAAACGGACATTTATTTTAATTACAGAATGAGAAGTGTTGGTGTCATAGTGGTCCCAGGGTGCATTTGCAATCGCTTGCATACAAAAATCTGAGGGCAAGGCGTTAATTCTACAGTTGGAATATCTGTTCAGTTTTTTTAAAAATTTATTTTATTTTATTTTATTTTTTTAAAAAAATTGTGTTTATTCCTGTATTGTGTTACAGAAGATCCTCTTTTCCGGGTGAAGAAATACGAGAATACTTGTGTGGAAGGCATCTTGATACATAGTAACTGGCAGAAACCAGAGAGGTGGAGACTTTGAGCCTATAAAAGGATATGGAGCAATCTGACTGCTCTTTGTGTAGCTGGGTAAATATTGAACTGAAATTATAGCAAGATAGAAGCTGGTGGGGCTATGGAGAAGCCCATCTATCAAGGAATGGTAGTGAAGCCTTGGATTACACCACAAAGGAGGGGACAGAGACTCCATTTCCGAAGATTGTTAAAAACAGGTTAGGCAAACATCTCTATAGCATGGCATAGGCAGAAATGATCATGACTTGAGGAGAGGAAATAGTCTGGATTTCTTTTTCTTTTGTAGGTTGGTCCAAAGAGATTATCAATAAGGCTAAATGTTCCTTCAGTTAGGAGACACCCTGTCTCAGTGATCTCTCAGTGTCTCTTAGGAATTCCTGATCATGTGACATCCTGGAAATGTGGAAGCAATTGTGGCTTATGAGGGCATCTTTCTGGGGGAGACAAGGGCTATGTGCAATGTCCATAGATATGCAGTGCTAACTGTACATAAAAATATGAGCTTTGGAAAAATCATTGAAGAATTCTGGAAACAGGAATGACCAATACAGTGAGAAGTGAGGAGGAAATAACTCATTAATGGAAGAGGCAGGTTTCAGTTGAATGCCACTGCTACCAGTGGAATTACCAGTGTATCTTAGGACCATAATGCAAGCTAAGAACACAAGTGTCCCTCAGCTGCCTGTTGCTACTACTCAAGTCCTTTCCACTAGGTCTAGCAGACAGGGTTTCTGCTAGGCAGAAGCACTGCAGACATCTGTAATGTTTCTGCCTGTGTGGGAGGACTGAAAGATGGGAGGAATTTGAGAACATCAGTAAAGTTCTGCTCATCTAAAAACCTCAAAATTATTCTGTGTTGAACTGGAACCCGCTCTTCTTAAGCCTCCCAGTTGGTCATCCTGACAATCTGAAATTCATTCTCACATTCTCAGACTTGCTGAATGTCCTTTGAACAACTAGAGCATTGACATGTTATGTTACAGTAACAGAAACACAAAAATTTGCTCAGGACAATCCCTTATGCAGAAATCTATGTTAAGTTATATACTTAGGCTACAATTTTCTACAGTTTAACCTGGATTACTTTGAAAATAAAATTCTTGGTGGTTTTTCTATGAATTGAGATAATTTTTTCTTATTCAGCCTCTTTAGAGGCTTTCAGTTATATATGACATAAAATAACTAACATCACCAATATTTCAGTTAATGAGATAATCACTGTTACCTGTTAATTTTCTACCAGTAGGTTTTTTCCTTGGAGAATTCTAGATTATTATTGTTCTATCTTCTTTTTAGAAGAAAGAAAAATATGTGTTGTTTTACATGATGAAAATTCTAGAATGTTGCTTTTTTCCCCCACAATAGCTCCTGTACTGGTCATTCCTCTAAACAGGGAATAGTCTTATTCGTAAGGAAGAATGTTTCTTCTTCAAGTCTGTGACGTATCCTAGGTTACAGTCTTCATACAACCTGGAGGAAGTATACAAGATACTTTTCATTTCAAGTTTTGATGGATTTTCTAACATTTTGGAAATAAATAAAATATTTAAGCTTGTTTAGTTCCACAGACCAAACCTAAAGTGCAGCAACAGAACAAGCCTTCCTCATGAACTGGAGTGAACCTAAGGAATGCATCTATAAAAGCATACATTTGTTCAGTGTTCCCAGTAACCTGAGAGTGCAGGGAAGACTACCTGCCACCTTTACCAATTAATATCACTTGCTTTTTTTGAGGTTTTTCTGAGTTTCTGAGGTATGTACAACATAGTGGGTGGTCATCAGAATAAGCAGTTTGTTTACTGTAGTTTTCACTGGCTGTGGTTACATTTTTTATCTGTTTTACTTTCATACTGCCTCCCTGCTTGGTTCCATTGTGTAAGTATGTAACTGTTACTTCTGCTATAAGTAAACCATCATAAAAGATTAATCACCTAACATAAACCTTTCAGATCCTTGAAAACCAGTATGTCATTACTTATTTTTTAATGTATGATTACCATTTTTTTAGCTTGAGACCTCTTTCTTTGAAATTCTCTCAAACTTTCAATATTTGGAAAAATATTAGAGCATTGAAGAGATGCTACAAAGTTAAGAGATGGTGTGTGTGCAAGGCTCAGGGTCTTGCTTACTGCTCTCCAGCATTTCTTTGGACTCACACTTTATTTTCTGTTCAGATCTCTCAGCAGATTGAGGGTGCTCAGTACCTCTGAAGCTACTAATCTTCTAGGAAACTTATTACAATATTTAGTCTTTTAATTAAATTATCAGTTTTTCTAGAGAAAATCAGGTGCTATTTTTTAAACCTGCTAATCTAGGCTCAGATGAGGTGTAAATCTCACTGAACCATATGAGCTCACATTTGCATTACTGGAATAAGTGTTTGAAACAAGAATGATGAGAAAGAAACAAAGGGTGGGAGGAAAAAAGCCCCACAAAAACTTTTTAAGGTAATGCATAATAATAACAATCATCATCATCATCATCATCATAGCAGTTGTAACCAGATCAGGCTTTTGATCCAGTTGTCCAGTTCATTTCATAAGCAGCAAAAAGCTTGGCCAGCACCGTCATAGGGAGAGAACAAGAAGCCCATGCTGAAAGGCCTCTTTTGGCATATGTAGAGAAACCTGAATAACAGGATGTAATGTAATTTTTTGCTTCAATGTGGATTTACAAGACAAAAGTCAGCACTCTTTGCAGGCCTGCATTACACAGGTCAGCAAAACCCTTTCTCTGCAGGCTGAAAATGCATAAACAAATTATTAGAGTGGGCCAGTGAAGGTGGGATCACTTGTGCCGTGGTACTGTCACCACATGCCAGAGCCGTGGAAATTTCTTGTGGCTGTGCAGTGCATAACTCTGCTCTTGGGAAGGGGTAGAAGGCAACCATCTGTTGCCTCTGAGCTCCCTGGTGAGAACTTGAAATCGGACAGGTTCTCTGCTACGCTACTGCTCTGTACTCCGTTTGCGACAATTTGTGCATCAAGAGAGGATTTTTCTTGCACCAGACCGCGCGTTGTGGGTGCATCAAGAGGAGGCTTTCCTTAAACCAGGCTGGGCGTAGTGGGTGCATCCAGGGGAAGTTGCCTTGCCCCTGAAGCAGACCGGGCGTGGTGGGAACCTGCCTGCCGTTGTGCTGCAAGGAAACCACCAGAGAGCAGTGTCAGAGTGCTCCGGCCGTGTCCCGCAAACCCCGCGGGGAGGGGAAGCTCTGCTGGTCCTACTGAGAAAAACACTCGGACTCCGTGTCGTTTAAAATTATTTTGGAGTTATCACTGTAAGATGAGAACAGCAAGGATAATCTTACACCCCTGTAGATGCTAGGAACCTGGAGCATTGAACAGGATGCCAATCCATGCACAGGATGAACATACTCTGTATGAGTGGAGTTTTATATGCTAAGAACTAAAGCTTCACCTACTGATTTCACAAATTACACCACAGTCCTCATGAATCTGATAAATGGTGCCTTTGGAATGCCATAATTTTTAAATGTCAAATAATCCCTGGTAGTGGCGTTTGAGTTTTTTGGGGTGTTTTTTGTTGTTTGTTTTTGGGTTTGGGTTTTTTTGGGTTTGTTACTTTTTGGGGATTGTTTGGTTTTGTTGTTTGTTTGTTTGTGATTTTAGAAGGGTTGTTTGTTTGTTTGTTTGTTTGTTTGTTTGTTTGTTGCCTTTAACTCAGTATCCTCATCTTGCTTCCAAGACAAGAGCCATCTGGAGAATTTGAATGTCAGAATAAATAAATATTTTCAAGGATATCTGAAGCTTTCATCACACTAATTTTTGGTTTGATTTACTGCTAGAAATTCCTATCCTAAAATACTTGAAAGAATATAGGTGGCAACTTTTGTTCAGCAATATTGTATCCATTGTTATTATTTACTGCAAATATTACAAATTTGTATTTCAATTATATGATTATTGAAACATGTTTTTGGCAATATCTAAAGTTTTCTTGCTCAAACTTTTGAATTATCTTTCTTTTTCTTCTGTTTCTTTCATAATAGAAGTGATTATTGTGCTAATTACTGAAATGGAAATAATGTAGCTTAAGGGACTGTCTGAGTACAGCAGACATAATAGAAATACATCTGTAAACATAAAGTGTTTTGACAATTTAATTTCAGTCACTAGAAATTACCTGGGTTTTTTGTTTGTTTGTTTGTTTTTGTTTTGTTTTGTTTTTTCCAGGTTAAGAGGTCCTTTGAAGAGAAGGAGCTGAAAAACTTGGTGTTATTGCACTAAGCAAGTCAAGCAGCAGCATGTAGAATTCACTTAATCTATGCTAGACTGGGTCTGGCTGTGATAATAGACTCATCTGTGGTATGATGGAATGTTAAGATATTTATGCAAATTATGTAACTGCGTATAACTTACAAGCGGTAATAGGAGCAAATGTAAAGCAAATATTCTTAAGATGAGTACTTTATTAAATCACTTTATTAAAATTTATTTCTCATTTATATACAGAGAGTTGTGGATAGAGCTGAAGAATATATTGCTTACTTAGCTGTCAAGCCTTTCTTTTTACAAAGGTTAATATATTTATATTGCATTGGTTTTATTTTTAAAATTTCCTGTGCTTTTCCACTTAAATGCGGAGATGGTAATGTGCATTTCAAGTAGGTGGGATTCATTGTTAAATCAGACAAAGTAGAAGGGATAGATTGTTATATCAGACAATTTTCAGCCATTTCCATCTGTCCATCTTTAACCCAAGATTCCCAAATACATGTGGCCATTCTCCAGGAATTCTGAATGAGGTGATAGACAAGTAGCTGTAAAGGTAGTGTATAATGTTTATAGTCCTTGAATCATGATATCAATGTCATCTGAATATTTGTCAGTCTAAGTAAAGAAAATAGGATCTTGCAATCTTTTGGCTTCTGTAGTTATAATTCTTAGCTTCCCTGCCAGCAAATTCCTTATCAAGCAAGATGTCCTAAAACACAGGGCCAATAATGCCTCTCCAAGATGTTAATATAAGTGGGCTGTTTTAAGCAGATACTTGTACAAAAACAAAAACAAAAAACAAAACAAAACAAAACAAAACAAAACAAAAAAAGTCATGCCGAAATTCTCTAAAAGATTTCTACATAGTGAAACCTATCATTTGGGTGGAATCATCACAGTGAAGTACAGGAAGACAAAACACACATGAGGTTTAGCATCTCACAAGCAACAGAACATTTCAACCTAAAACATTAATTTATACGCATAGCTCTCTAATAAGTGAAGCCAAACAGATTTTTTTAACTAATCTACAGCTCTTTCAAGATCATTTGGGCACACATTGCAGTTTTTTAAATTCCATTTTGATGCAAGAAACAGTGAAGTTCAATTAGCTTGACTAAGATACTTAATATCAGATTGGGCTGAGCGGCAGAATTCAAGAGGCAGCATAGAGAAATATTCAGGAGAGCTGAATCACAACTGAAGATTTGTATTGGCAGGCTTCAGCAAACACAGATATTCATGGACACGTCTATGTTTTTATTGTACCAGCTGGCTACATAGAAGTCACAGTTTCACCTGCATTTGTAGCAGGACACTTGGGTAGAAGTTGTCCTATACCTCCAGGGACTGAGAAATTGAAAGTCACGATTGAACAAATTTCAGGAAGGTGGGGCTGTCCCTACAGTAAGTGGGGACTTTTCAAAGGTTTTCAGCAGAGTTGCAGGGGGGTGTTTTCACCAGGCACCATGAAGTGGAAGAAGAGGGAAGGAGGAGGCAGAACACCTGCAGCAGCTGGAGTTGCCAGGATCAGCTTGCCTAGCAACCCCCTTCTTAGGCAAGGGCATCTAATTCAGAAGCAGCAGCAACATCAGAAGCAGCCCTGACACTTGGTGAGCTGGGTGCACATTAGGGAGCATGGGAGCTGTCAAAGCACCAGCTGTAGAGCTCCGAAGCCTCCTCAGTTTATTGGTAGGTCTACCTAGATCTGCTTAGTGTAATTTATTCCTCTGATCTGTGCATACAGAAAGAACTGTATATGGCTTATTACAGTGAAAAAGCTATTTGTATTATGCAGTTGTTGATTTTTATTTTATTAATATAGAAACCAAGAGTAAAGGATGATATCTTGGAAAAATCAGTTGTATCATTCTATCTTATTCCATTCATGTTGTGTTGTGATAAGCAATTGCGTAATGCAGTAGATGATTATGCTTTAATAATATATAGAAAAACAATAGCAGATTGCATGAGTAGAAACTATTATCTTTTACTAGAAAGAGAATAAAACCGTAGTGCATTATCACAGCATATTCTCATTTGTTTATATACACCCTAAAGTGTGTTTTAAAGTGTATTTTTAATACATGACTAATACAATCTGTTATATTGTATATACATATATAATGTATATTTTATTACTGTTGCAGTTCAATCTGTGTGCTATTACGATGCTGTATTCTAACTATAATAGGCTAATGCAATCCTTACTTTATGTGCTCTTTTGCATATTAACATTTATATGGTTAAAGTTTTTATTGTGTTATTAAAAGTATAACCAAAAATTACTTGTTCAAAGATTTTAGGTATAAAAGATTAAAAGTAACTAAGCAGATTGGAGAAGGGGAGTGCCATTCTAAAAGCAAACATAAAACTCTCTTTAAATAATCTTTCTCTCTGCATATGGTTCTAGAACCACCTGCTCTTTGTAAAGAACCATTTTGGAAGAGAAAGGTTAGTTAACTGTTTTATGCCAGATCAAAATAATCTATTGGTTGTATTTGTATGGAATTAAACATTTATTTATTTATTTCCCTCCAGAAGTTGGAGAGGTCAAGATATGCCAGCCTACATTTCTGCATTTTGTTTGATTTCTGTAGAAGAATTATGAACTTAGGAGATCAAACCCATCCCTTCCCTCTTCTCATACTGGTTGTTTTTTCTGTTGTTGTTTTGTTTTTGTTATTGTTTTTGTTTTTCCCTGGCAGTTGATATTAGTGGAGGGGTGGCATGATTTAGATAACAATGACTATGACTGTTGGCCCCTGGAAAAGCCAGATGAGTATAACATGCTGGACTGCGGAGGTGAGTGAGTCATAAAGAAAGATGGTATCTTACTTGCGGGACGGCTGAAACCCCCAAATTGAAGTATTCATAATAACAGTTTACTCATGATGGATATTATCCATGGTGAAATGCACCTAAATGAGTGATAACCTCTCTTCCTAGAGAAATAAGTGAAAGAAAACAGCTAAAAGAGACTTCAGAGTAATTATTTGTCCAGTATACCTTTGTTTCAACAGAAAAAGTAGTAACACCTGTATCCATTTGCCCAGAGAGAAACTGAAACCATTTTCTTTCTCGTTAGAAGACCAAATGGAACATAATCGAATCAAAGCATGGAGGTAGTGCTGCACTGTAGCAAATCTACTTGCTGAAACTTTGCAAAAAGTGTGGTGTGTTTAATCAGTAAGCCGCTAATTCTACATGTCATGCTTTTCCACATTGCTCAAAACTGTTCCATGAGTACATAAAAAAACCCTCAGACCTTTAAACACTTACTCCTCCCAGTTTCAAAAATTAATTTACTTGATGAGTTAACAACAACAAAACCAATAATTTTATATGTTGGTAATTTATTGAGATGAAAAATTAATTAAGGAACAATTGATATGTGGAAAACTCAATTTAAGTATAAGAAAAAGTATCTTATACTCTAGGGGTTATAAAGCAGTAGAACAGGTTTCTCAGAAAGATTGTGGCTTCTCCATTTTGGGGGATTTTCAAAACCTGACTAGACAAAGGCTAGAGAAACATCCTTGAGCTGACCCTGCCTTGAGCAACACAGGCTTGGACTGAATGATTTCTGTAGATGCCTTCCAAATTCAACTCCTCTGTGATCTTGTGACTCTGTAACAAATAAACAACTGATAAAGGAGCAATTTGTTTATGTTGTAAAAGGTAGGACTCAAGACAAGTGTTCAATAGGGTCTTTAGAAAAAACACAAAAACACCTCAGAAGGTGATTCTAATAAAACACTTCAGGAAATATACTGCTGTGTCACATGTTTAGCTCAGTATTACAGTTAAACATTCTCCAATTAATTCTGTGGGAACAATGAAGTTCAAAGACTTTCCAGATAATTTCGACTAAGACTTTTATCCCTGAATGAATTTACTATTGGTTTAACATTGAAACAGCTATTTATCACTACAGATGTCTTTTTAAAGCTATTTTTACTAAGTACAAGGGAAACTAACATGAGTAGGTTGCTTAATTAATGTGTTCGCTTTACAGTCAGTTTTAGAATGGACTTCAAGCTCTATTCTGCCTTTCTTTGCCATTTTCTGGGCATTGCTAGAAGCAAAGCAAAACGCATATACTGGTGCCTCATTGCTGTGGAATTAGCATAAGATCTTCAAAGCTTTTATATGTGGGAGTAACTGTCACTGAAAGAAGAGTTTGGTTTACCTTTGTGAGACCTTTGTAAGGCAGTAGAAAATAATTTAAATGAAATTTGTGCTGACCTTTTGTCTTCATTCTCACATATTTTTTGAAGCTCAACTCTCTTATCTTTTAGTAGAAATCACACTAACATTTTTCTGAAATCTTTGTATTACAGTTTTTTGTTTAATGTTAACAATTAAAAGGAGTTTTTACTTTTCAAGGGAGATATTAAATAAAGAGGTTATTTTACAATTTGCGTAGTTAAATCTGATAGTAAATTAGGGGGAAAATAGTGGTTTCAGTATAGTGCAAGCAAAGAACATACTTGTTAAAACAAGTATTAGTAACAGAAGAGGTCATAACCAAACAAGAAGAAGAAAAAAAATGAGATCTCTCGTATGGCAGATTTGACAGTCCTCTGCAGAAGGAATTTAATATTTCCTGACAAACTGTTAAACAGCTGCAATATGTAAGTAATTTGATGTGGTGCAAATTAAAACCTTCATCCAACAATAGACAAAAAGGTAGGCGAGTGCAGTGGTAAGATTTTGATGGTGTTAAGTTTATGGATTTAAAACATTTACCAACTTTTATATCACTTCATTCTCAGGCCCAGAGGAGGTAATGTGAAGTCCCAGGGACAAGAGACATGATGGGGATAAATCATCTTTCCCAGTTAAAATTGTGAAAATAGAAAATGACAAATGTCTGATAGCACTCCTTCCACTTTCCTCTGTTCTAGATGCCATATAGTTCTATCAAATAAGAATGCACTCTTAAGTATGCAATTATTAGCATTTATCTAATTTATGTTTCATGAGTTTAAGGGTTTTGACTGAATTTTGTGTGGTAGAGTTGTCTGCTCCTCTTTCTTAATAAGGTGTGTCTCAGTGAAAGTAGCCAAGAATTAAGGGCAATATTGCCTGATCAAAAGAGAAAACCAAATATACCAGAACAAGCAGCAATGCCATATATTGGAAACAAAGTTAGTTTACATAAGATGAGCAGATTTTTTTTTACACTTCTCCTACTGCTTGATCTTTTCTGAGTGTCAGAATTCTTCAATTAATGTGCATTTGTGTTTACCAATGCAGCCACTAAAATGCACAACTCTTTTTGGCTCAGAAAAAGTAATAGGACAATACTCAGGGGATTTCTCACAGAGTTGTGGAGCACTAGAACAGGCTGCCCAGAGAAACTGTGGATGCCCCATCCCTGAAAATGTTCAAGGCCAGGTTTGATGGGGCTTTGAGAAACCTGGTCCACTGGAAGGTGTCCTAACCCATGGCAGGGGAGGAGGAACTAGGCAATCTTTAAGGTGCCTTCCAACCCAAACCACTCTATGATCCTATGAACAGTTAAAAATCACTAGAGAAAGTTTTACATTTGTATGTATCTGTTAAGTGAAAAAGTATAGCAAATATTCTGATCCATGATTGTGCTGTTTCTAGGACTGGAGATGACATGGGTGCAAAGGCCTCCAGAAAAGGCTGTGAGTGGGGAATCTTTCAACGTGACCTATGCAGTCTTTGCTTCAGACAGTTTTTATCAATATGCTGTGCAAAATGGAATCCTTTCCCACAGGTATTACTTCTTCTAAAAAATGCTATTGTAATTGTGAGCATATGAGGATTACGTGAGTATATGAGCTGTACAAATTCAATGATACAATTGAAATAGACGCTCTGGGGCTCTTCTATAGCTCTGTTTTCCCTGCTATTTTTCCCTTTGCTCTCAGACCAGCCAACACGGCATGTTTTCCTGTTAGGTCAGAGACAGGGCACATCACTGCTGTCACAGTGCAGCTCTGAACATCCCTTCTTCCCTTCTCTATGCATTGAATTTATAGCTAAAGTTTAAGCATGAGTCATAGGCTCTCTGTATCTTATACTCGTTTCAATTGTAAGTATGATTCAAGTGCACAGCATGGATATGAAAAAGAGCTAGTCCAGCCCTGAATTTATGTAATTCAATGGTCAACCTTGCTTGATTTCCGTGGGATTAAAATTACTCCAAAAGATTATATGTTAGCTCACACACTGTTGTTGACTGTGGACATCAGCAGTTAGAGAGTATGTAGGGGTGCAATTCCACATCTACAGATCTGGATCTATAAATCCAGGGATAATGCACTCTGATTTTACACTTTTGTCTGTAAGTAGCAATTTCCATCCCTGTATCGGAACACCTGGGACAGAGGATAGATCTCCACTTTCTGTGCTATTGTGGAGGGGGATGTTTACAGAACATTTTTCTCTAACTGAGTGTTCACATTGCAAAGTTCAATTTATAAAAGCTGTTATCCAGAGTTATTTTATTTAATATTGAAAGATGATCCATAATCTATCTGCAACCACAAAAAAAGTTAATTTTTTTGTCATCTATGTAGTATGTTTAAAAACTACTTAAAATTTGTTTATCACATTTTCTGAAATGTATGGCTAATAATAATTCTGGGAACTTAACCACAAAGCAGGGTTTTTTTCAGTGCTTGGCATGAATCTGATTTTTCTAGTTTTCCCTGGGAGACTCACTTCCTCAAATCAGTAAGGAATTTGGAAAAGTCTTCTTTTTGTGCACTTATATATACCTTGAACATAGAGACAGCAAATATTTTAAAAGAAAGATAAATCTATCTGCAGTTTTTCAAGGGGACCAAATTTGAATCTGATTTTGACTGGAAGGTTATCTGGTTGACACTCAAGTTTACAGTGGTTCATCCAAATGTATCTGAGGCTAGCAAGTCAGTGTATGATAAAGATATTGAATAAAACATACAAAATACTGGATTAATTTTGAAAAGGAGCCTTAAAGAAAAGTATATTATGGAAATAGACACCAACTTAATTTTTTTTTTTTTTTTTTTTTTTAACTTCCTGTATGAACTCAAAGGCTAATATATTTTAATATTTTATTTGTTTAGGTGTTTTGGAGATAGACATCTTTGCTTATCTCATATTTCAAATATATCTATGCCCTTGTAAATCTGGTCATGAGTACAATCTATGTTAATCTAATCCTCTGTGGTTTTATTTGTCATCATAAACACAGTCTGCTCATAATAAACAAAGTGTACTGTCTTAGATTACTCATTGTTGGCTAATTCTTCTTTCATTAAGAACAAGCCAAAAAATAAATCCTGTGTTCTGGAATTGTTTTATAAAGGTCCAACACATGAGCATAACATTTCAGCTGAACTGCTGTTGATTCTGACTGTATCTGAGTAAATCATGTTTGCAGAAAACAATTTTGTCTTACAGCCAAATTTATTAGGGTGAAAACCACTGAAAGTGTAACTAAGGAAACAGTGTTGCATCACATTATTTCCAGGTGAATACATTCATCTCAGGAATAAGTTTTCAAAAGTTGTTATGCAGAACAGCCTGTTTATAAAGCCTACTCTAAATTTGTGGTTTGGGGAATTGTATTTGATGTTATCATCCATTACATTTATTTTCCTTGACAATTTAGATTGTGGAGCAAAGACTGGAGCTAAATGGTCTGTATGAATTGCATGCATAGATGAAGGTTTATGATTGAAACCATTGAAACTGGAAATGGCCAGGGACACATGTATCTGAGAGTGGCAGTAGAATAGTAGTGTCTTTGTCTGTGCCGGGTGAAGAAGTGCCAAGTAATCTCACCTAGTCATGAAGTCACACTGGAAAGAGAAGTGGAGGTTGGTACCTGCTTGCAGCACAGTGTCTGCTAGAAGTCCCTTGTACGTGGCAGTAGGCAGAGGTCCAGTTGACAACAATCTCCTGTGCTCCAGAAGCATTTAAACCAGAAGACAAATGAAAGAAAGAAATGGTTAAACAGTGTTTATTTGACTGCATGTGTTTTTACTGCTAATTTTCTCTGTGCAAGCTCTCGTGTATTTGTTACAATTTTTGTAAATGAGGAATGAGTGTAAAAGTTTTTTTCTCTCTCTCCATTGATTAGCAATGCTACTGCTGCAAAGGAATTCTGTGAGGAGCACGAATGTCCTGCCAGATGGAAAGATGCAAATGGGGACAACTGCTGTGTCTACCATGCCAACATTCATTCCTGTCCTTTGGCCTTCATGGTTAGTGTGATGCTGCAGCATCATGTGCTCTGTTCTTGCTTGTTCTTCTCTTAGATGAGACATCATTGTAATAAGCAGGTTCAAGTTCATGATTACAATTAAACCAAATTTATATAGTTCTCTATATATTCACAAATTATGGTTCACTAAAACCACTGTGGCAATGTCTGTCAGTTTTATATATATATATATATTTTTATTATTATTATTTTTATTTTTATTTTTTTGCGTTGGATGCTGAGGCTGCAAGGCAGTATTCAGAATCTCTCATTAGTAGGACCAGTTTCATCCATCTGAGTTTATCTGACTTGGACCACTGTGCAGCCAACAGAGGAAGAAGATCACTGCATTCTAAAACAAGCAGGGCAAATTGTCAGTTGGAGGTATTCCAGTCTGTTTTATAGAGAGACTGAATAATTTGCTTGGATTACTGGAGTTGAGGGGGGTGAGTTTCACCAGCTGTGACTTGTAGAACTGAAGCCCATATACCCATGTCCTGAGATGGAATGATTTTTCTTCATTGTAGCAGAGCAAAAAAAAAGAATACAAATATAAGATAACAAAATTTATTCATGCAGTGAAGGCAGATTCCATTCTTAGCCTGTCTGCTTGGCCTGTCCCTCTTTGAATGACGAATGACTAGTTGAAGTTCTGATTCTAAAAATACAGTTTGGAACACTTTTTTTTTTTTTTTTTTTTTTTTTTTTTTTTTTTTTTTTTTTTTTTTTTCCTTAAAATCTGTGAGGTAAGCCTTGCCCCACATGAGAACTTTCATGCAGCTCAGTTTTTCTAATTAATAACTCTTCTTGAAATATGACACATTATTCATGATCAAAGGTGGTTCAATAGGAAGCCTAACAATGCACATCTTGCAGCTGTTTCATATACCCTTCTGTGTGAAGGTCTGATGATTCCGTAACAGCTCTAGTTTGCTTCTTGGCAGTCTGTTCTTAAGGACTTGTTTTATAAATGATTTTCTGAAAGCCTTAACTGGCACCAGGACTTTGGTTTAAAAGAGGAATCCCTGCTGAAATTGTCACATCAAAATTTTTGCCTAGAACCATACTAAAAAAACTTTGACATGCCACTGCTGTGGTGACCTCTCTATTATTTCTATTTTCATGATTAGTTATGCTTAAAATTATGGTGTGGAAATGGCAAAAGCATGCATAATTTGTTTTCTTCATAATTCTCTAAATGTTAGAGTTTCTGCTTAAAGGAACTCTCAGCTATTTGACTGTCATACAGTTGAGTATCATTGCATAAGATTGAACATACGCTTCAAAGTAAGTTTTTTGCATTATTTGAGAGGAGTTTGGGTTTTCATTTTTTATTTTTTTCAGTGTCATATATTCTAAAATATTTTATTTAATAGTAAATTTCTTTTACTTGGTCTATTACTTACAGTCCTTTGAAAGAAGTGTCTGAAGAATTATCTGGAGTTAGGAGGCTGGCTTAATCCTTTCAAGTAAACAAAAAACTACAAGATCTTTGGACAGCCAAAATTAATCCTCTGTGTTTGCAGTTGTAGATTTACATCTTAATAACTTTATTGAGAAATGCTCTGCAAACAGGTCCTGAAGCAATGCCTCCCTTCCTCATTAAAGAAAAAAAAGAAAAAAAGCTTCTGTATCAGACGCAACACTTCAGTAAAACCCCTTGAGAAAATATTAAAAAGGGATTTTGATTCTGGTTCTGGTTCTAGCACAACAAATCCAGAAAAGTGAACCAGCTTCGTAAGATCACTCATTCTGAGTACACCTCTGAGGCTCATGTTTTAAGAAATAACAATATATGTGAGATCTTAACTGAATATAAGAACAATGGCTTCTCTGTTATTTTGTCACAGAACTGTGTTGCTTGTGTTTTAGCATTTTGATAGCTTTGGTTATGAAATAGAAATTTATTTCCTGTTAGAGAACATAAGTGATGTTGAGAAAGTTCAAGAGGAGGAGCTAGGACTTTCCTTATATTCTGATATACTGACATAACCAATATGTCTACTAAAGGCTAAAGGAGGAATATGTGGTCCATGGATCCCAGATGATGGTCAGATATTTACTCACACTTTATCTACTGCTGGAAAAATGAGCCAAAGAAACTGGACTGCCAAGGTAAAGTATGTTTATTGCATATAGGATTTTACCTGATTGGCTCTTTCTGGAGCTTACTTGCTAATAATTTAATGCAGTTCATTAATGTGTTCCCCATTTCATTTATATATATGTGTTATCATCTAAGTTGTGCATGTAGCTGAGTACTATCAATTCCCACCTGACTTGACTTGGAAGTATCATCTTTACACCTTAGGTAGGTAGTGGAAGGAATGGGGATGGGAGGAAAATGAATAGCATCCTCTCTCTGTTTGAGGTCCACACTAACAGTACATTTCACTACCAATTGGACTGTGCTTCTACCTGAAAGAAATATTGGTAAAGCATACATGGCAGAATGCAAAGGGCTCATAGCCAGCGAGAAGAAGACACACCAGGAAGGGAATCAGATCAGTCTTTCTCACAAGAGCTGTCTCTCCTGCTTTTGAAAAAAAAGGCACAAATTCTTCTGAAGGATACCACAGTCAGAAGTTCTGATGCTTTCTAGTTTGTTCACTTGTTTCACAGGTTGTTTTAGTTCACGTGGGTGTGACTTCTCTCATTGCACACATCAGAGTCGGGAGAATCCAAGCTGCACTGGAAGCAAAAACTACAGTCCTTCCTGCAGTAGGTATGATATAAAATGAAAATGTGAAGTAATTGCTTATTGACTGCAAATCTCAATGCTTTTATCATTCATGCAGTTACCAAGAGAAAAAGCTATTCCTACCTCAGCCTACCTTTGAAAACACACAAATGTCTTCCTGAAATTCTTCTTCACATAACACTGAAGTCTGAAAAAGTGTTTGAATTTCCAACAGTTGTATTAATCTAGAACAGTAGAAGGCCACTCTTGTCAAATAAATAAAGTCAAACACCATGACCAATGGCTTCAGGTACTACAAAGCCTTCAGCAGTTTATGGGAATGTGAGAATATTCCTCCAGGTAGTGTTCTGAGGATCCAGATGCTTTTCCTCTGAAGAGGAGCAGACTAGTCTTAAACATATTCAAAACGTAGAAATCCATATTGATTCTCTTGTTCACATTAAAAATTGCTCCCAAGGTCATCAGTCTTTATTTTCTTTAGTATATCTGTATGGAGGGAAGAAGATATAACTGTAGCAATTCTCTTAGTGATGTAAAATTTTACAAGTGGACTTGCTTAATGAGTAAACACACAACATCAAGAAAGTTATTGGCTAAAACAAAAGTGTCATCACAATACTCTTGTTAGCTATTCTTCTGGAAGCGTGAGACTATATTTTCCATTGTTACAGGAAAAAAATGAAAAAAACCACAAAGCAACTCCAGTGTGAATAGAAGTATTTATCTATAGAATTTTCTACTCATTTCAAAACAACTGCAGCTGAATTTTCCAGGAAACTTACAATATATCAGAGAAGAAATTTTAAAAAATGCAGCTCTACCCCTGAGGCAGAAAGTGGCATCTGTTATTATATTGGTATTATACTGGAATTAATGAGGCTGAAACGGAATTACTACTAGCAGGGGATTTTTTTTTTTTTTTAGGTTTGTTTTGCCATTATTATTATTATTGTTATTATTATTATTATTGTTATTACATAATGACAGAATAATACCTTCAGCTCACCTCTCAAGTCTGAAGTACAGCATGGTATTAGTTTAGTCACAGAGGTAAAATTGCAAGACCATTCAAGACATGGGAAAAAGACTTGTTTTATTTAAGACTTTTGTTTTAAATTACATCTAATATTGCTGATAATTTATATAAGAACTTGGAGTAAAGGAAAGGAAATTCTTGAAGTTGGTTGCGAGATTTCTTTCTGCAGTCCCCAATGTGTTCTGCTGCTTCTGAGGAAGGGTCCTGGCTTCTGGGGATCACAAGTGCTGGATTAAATACACAGAGTGTAAAAGAAAATGCAGGGCTTGAAGAACTTTTAGTTTCAGAAAAAAAAGAAGTATGAATGATGAGAAACACAATAGTGATGAAGTGATTTATACACAAAATCATGTCAAAGGCTCAGATGTAATTAACATTT